>NW_020955713.1:814265-852950 GCF_003031625.1 Empidonax traillii
CCGGGCCCCCGCGAGTCGCTCCGAGGGGCCCGCGGTGACTCAGCATCCAGCGCCGCTGGAAGCGGCTCCGCGGCGATGGCAGCGGGCGATGCCGCTCCGGGGCCGCAGCTGTGGGGCAACACCGGGATCCCTCCAGCAGCCCCTGCAGCCCCTGGGCTGGGGAGAGGCTGGACCGTCAGGAGTGCCCCCACCACGGCTTTTTCCCCACTGTGCACCCCACCGTGTCCCAGGGGACCCACGGCCACCCCCACGGGACCAGGGCAGAGGGGCTCCCCTGACAGCCCCCCAGTCCTGGCTGAGCTCCAGGGCAGCCAGGCACAGTGTCTCGCTGGTCCCTGGGGGCATGGTGGGCTCAGAGTGGTGGGTGGGGGGTCACACCAGCGCTGGGTCCCAGCAATGATGCCAGGTCCATTGGAGCTCTGGGCAGTATATCTCCCTGCCATGGCCTTGCTGGTTTGACCCCCATCAGTGGCACAGGCAGACATGAGCCTGTAGGCTGGGGACAGGTGCCCTGGGAGGGGGACTCCTGGTCTGTGTTTCCTGGCTCCTGCCAGGCCCTGGTAGACATCAGAGGCCAGGTTGCCCTCTCCCCCTGCACTGTGGGTGCCTCCAGCACAGGGAGTCCCCAGGCAGTCAGCCAAAATGAGCAGCCCCACAGAGAGCCCCCCATCTCCCATCCCTGGACCCCAAGCTCACAGCCAAACCCCTCACTGGGCTCTTCTGTGTGCTGCTGGAGTTTCCCTGCTCATGTCACACATTGCCATTCTCAAGCTTTTTATGCTCCTTCAGGATTTTGCCTGGATTTTGAGGCCTGAAGGTTACCCTGCCCAGACCCACTTGCTGACCCTCCATCCCCACTGCAGCAAAGACCCAGCCCAACAAGGGGTCATCCTGGAGCACACCCACACTGTGCTCACACCATCCCTGTCTCCTGGCCCCTCTGTCAGTGGGATGAACACAAAAACCAGGTATCACATATTTCACAGCTCCACTGGGCCTTATGCAGCCCTCAGATTGTCTGCTCACCCAGGCAAGGATGCTAAAAACTTCACCCACGTGCCTCTCGTGGCAGAGATGACCAAACGTGGGCAGAGCGGTGCCCCGGGGCCTGAGGGCTCAGCTGTACTTCATCCTCAGGCCTGGCTGACCCCAGAGAGTGGTACCCCTGAGACCATGCAGTGTCACCCACCAGCTGCCTCTGCCTGGAAATCCTCATTTGCTTGTTGACAGTGTTTTCTGGTTATGTTTTTAATCTTCAAGTTTCTCTCCCTGGATAAGGGATTTTCTAATGACTTTGCCTCCAGTCCCTCTAAATGCCATTCTTTGATCTGCTCACCTGCCGAAATCTGTGAGGCTGCTGCTGTCTGGCACCCTAACACTGCTAAACAGGGATTCCCTTAATCTCCCCTATCCTCCCTGTGTCTGTTTTTCCTGACTTCCCTGCTAACGTGCCTGGATGCAGATAGCAAGAGCCAATATCTTACGCTTGAGCTCACTGAGCAAAGGAAATTGCAGGAAGTGAGTGAGCACGAGCCATTTTCTGTTATTAATTCATATGGCATCCCCGTGCTGACCCAGCTACACGGTGTTATTATGCTGCTACTCCGTGAGTTAAGCAACAGCTCTATTTAAAAATAATCATAAATTACATCGGGCATCTTTTCTGCTGAATAAGAGTGTGTTTGTGCCAAGGTGCTGGGATCTTCCTCTTGCCCCAATGGCTCTGCCTCTGCTTTGTGTTCTCAATGCAGAGCTTTCCCTTTTCTCTGCTAAGTTTATTCACCAGTATCTCTGCTTTCTACCCAAACTGAAAATAATCTCATTCTTCAAAACCCAGACCCTTCATCTCTGGGCCTGGATGGCTGTGGACTTGAGTGATATCCCTACAAAATATCACCCTCTGTGGCCAAGCTCTAACATTTTTCTTTGGGTCTTGTCTCTTGCTCCTGGGTTTAACACCTAACTTTGTTATATACACATATACACAGCATTATCTTTTATAAAAATCTATTCTATTGTGTGTTATGATAAATGTACATATTTTGTCTGCACGTGAATATCCTCAGAATGCCTTCTGAGCTGTGCTGATGTGATATGGCATCCTCGCCTGGCTTTTACAAGCAGCACTGATGTATTTTACCATTTTCAGAGACATTCTCAGCAGGCCAAGCACATCTTTGGGTTCAGAGGGAGCTCCTCAGTTCTAGTGTACCTGCTGTCCTCAGGTCCTGTGTCGAGCTCTCCTTGGGCAGCCACACAGGAGCAGCTTTGCCTGTGGGTTCACTTCGTGTGTCCCAAACGAACAAAAGTTTTGTTCTTTATAATCAAGAGGTTATTTTTGCAATTATGTTGGTCTTGGGACCACCCTGCATGAAACCACAGTTTCTTTCTGCCAAACTCATGCATTTCCAGTGTCACAAATGGATCGGTTCCAAACCTTTACTTTACAGATGTGCTGGGAACTGTAACACCACTGGCCAGTCCCTGCTGAGATGAACGATGCTGCTAGAAAATGATCTGACCTTAAATTTCTTCCTCATCAGCCACCATCTAGTCAGTCATCCAGCTGTATGCTCAGGATTTCATTGCCCTTTGGATTTATAATGCCTGCAGGGAAGGCCCTGTTCTGACAGGATGACCCTGTCCTTGCTCAGTGTTGACCCTGTGCTGGGATGACACCTTGTGTCTTTGCTTTCCACTCAACCCCAGTGAGCCGATGGCTCTGTGTGTGCCCAACCTTCCTGCCCCCCATCCCAGCTCCCATCCAGGCTGTCTGTGCTCCTGGCAGCTCCTGGGGTGCTCTTTGCAGTGGCTCACACCACCTTTATTTACTCCTTGCTGTTCTCTTTACCGAGTTCCTTTGTCCCTGTCCTGCACGCATAAACAGTTCTTTCCAAAATCCAGCCTGTTTCTCACACCAATCTTGTTTTGCACTGGTGAATCACTCATCACATAGATAATTCACCCACCAAAAAATGAGCTCATCCTCAGCTTTCCAGAGAGCAGCTTTACCAGCAGGTCTGTGCGGGGCAGCACTGGCGCCCGCCCGGCTGCTCCGCGTGCCAGAGGGACAGCCCGGCCTGCTGGGAGAGGTGGCTGCAGTGCCCATGCTCCACAGTTCCATCCTTCGTGCTCCATCCCCTCAGAACTCTCTCCTTCCCAGGGAGAAGCATCAGGAGAAGGAACCCCAAGTGCCACAGTCATCTCTGTCCCAGGCTGAGACCCTCCAGGCCTGTGTGAGGTGGCATCAGCAGCCCAGCGCAGACCCCAGCCGAAGAGGAAAGCCTGGCAGCTCTCATCTGCCAAGCTCCTCCACCAAAACCAACACAGGAGCTGTCTGTGCAGCGTGCCCAGGCAGAGCAAACACCATTTTGAGGGAAGGATGCTGTGAAAATATCTGCCAAGAAACCAGCAGAGTCGCTTGTTGTCAGCTGGTTGCTGGAGGATGCCACAGCTGCTGCAGAGCTGGTTCTCTGGTTGCTGTTTGAAGCAGTGTGTGGGTTGCTGGTGGTCATTGATGATCTTGCAGCACAGTCCTAACACGCTGGTGGGGGGTTGGATGGAGTAGTTTCTAGGCTTGCAGCTGTCTATGGAGACTCCAGAACTGGAAAAATGGTGCTCAGGAGATCCCCAAAGTGTCCAAAGCCCAAACACAAAAGCCTTCTGATTCTGGGAATTGTGAACACCCTGACACGCATGGTACTCTGCCCAGGTTACAGATGTTCCTAAAGCCCCAGTAGATTTCAAGGGGTATAATTGTTATTTTTACCATTAGTGATTCATTAGTTTAGTGATTAATAGAGGTCACTTGGTGTGAAGTGGGGGCCCACCTTGCTGGGGTTGCACCGAGCAGGAGAGCAGTGGGGAGGAGGGTGACCGAGGCAGCAGGGCCAGAGGGACCACCTCCTCTCTCCTTGGATGTGGTGACCTTCATTCCCCTCCCCAGCAGCTCCCTGCCTGCAGACCTGGAGTTTCTCAGCTGCCAGGGAAGAACATTCATGGAAAATTTATTGCTTTCCACAGTTATCTCCTGAGAGGAGAGGGAGAATGAGGTTCTAAAACCACAAGCCAGGACATGGGAAATTCCAGCTGTATTTCCCTATAGCTAATCAGGGAAAAGCTTTTTCACTCTGAGGGTCAAAGAGTAGACTAGGGCACAGAGAGGTGGTGAGATCTCCAGCCCTGGAGATGGCCAGAGCCACGTGCTGCCCACGCTCTGAGCAGGGCTTGGACTGTTGGAGTGAGACTAGCCACAGCCTTCATGGGGCAAGTGAGGTCCCCTGTGCCCATCAGAGCCCCCTTCTTCATCTGGGGCTGCATCTTCCCCAGCTCTGTGTAGGCACAGCCCCATGGACTCCTCGGGAAAGGAGGATTTCATGCCTTATTGATGATCCCACAGCAGCAGAGTCACCTCAGAAACTCCCTCCCTGTCCTGCAGTGCCACTGGGGGCTGACAGGGGGGTCTGGAGCCCCCAGGAGCTGCTGGCCCAGGCAGGGGGTGACCACAAAGCCCCAGAGCCACATTTCAGGCATGAGAGGGTGCAAGGAAGATCCACTTCCTATAGAAAACACCTTGTGCCCAAGCAAAACAGGACAGGGCTGGCCCAGAAATAAAAATGGCAGCTTTGCAGAAACCTTCCCCCTGCCCATGCAGCCCAGCTGATGCTGGGTTTAACAGACCCCGAGGGATCTGAGGCTCAGAAGAAACCAGAGCATGTGCCAGAGCCGGGATCCAGCCGCTCTCCCGTCCCTCCTGGGCGGGTGCAGGGCTGGTGGAGCAGCTCCTGTGCCGGCGACACCGGGGCTGCGGCAGCGCCTCGTAACTGTGGTGACATTTAGCGCTGGCTTTGCTGGCTCCCTGGGAGAGCCCGGCGCTGCCCGCGCGTGTTCGCTGACAGCGCTGCTCGCGTGGATGCCGCGCCGAGACACAGAGTGGGGCAGGGAGGAGGCGGCACAGCGGCCCGGGCCGGGGGGGCAGGGTGGTCCCGGTACGGGGGACGGGGCTCACAAGGTCCTGCTCCTCCTTCCCGGCTGCTGCCTCGGCTGGGACACTGCTCCGGAGAGCAGCCCGGACTGAAACAGCGATTTGTTTTTGCAGCGTAATTTCAGCTTTTGCAGGAAAACTTCCCTCAAGGCCGCGGATGGGACCCACCAAGTCCTGCCTGGCTCCTGTCTCCTGCCCCCCTCGCTCTGGGTGCAGCCCCACACACGAGGCTGTGGCCATTCTTGCACATGGTGGGATCCTGCTGTCCCGGGGCTCCCAGCAGGACCGGAGGGCACCATGTGCTCCTCCATCCCTGCTCCCAGCAGCTGGCAACGCTCCCTGGGTCTTCTGCCACCCCTTCTGCTCAGCTTGGGCAACCAATGCTCTTGTCTGGAGCACCACAGTTGCATTTCTAGGTCAGTTGGGTGAATTTGAGCATTGAGCTGAGGATTTTGTTTTCCCTGCATGCCTGTAACCCTCCCTGGGGAGCTGTGTGAGTGCAGGGTTGGGAGCTGCCCTGGCCAGGCTCCTGCTCAGTGGCTGTGGGGCACAGTGGGGTTGCCAGAACAGGCAATGATGCTGTGGTTTGAGCTCAGCAAACCGAGCCAACACTTGCTCTGAGCAGCTGGGGGAAGAGGGGTGGCTCACAGACCTGGGGATGGGACATGCCAGGGGGGAGGTGTGGAGCAGCCATGAGGAATTGCAGGAGCTGGTGAACTCCCCAGCACCACCTTGGGAAGAAGCTGGGGGCCGTGAAGAGCCTGTGGCAGAGGGTCCCTGGAGGGGCTGCATCCTATGGGCTGACAGCATCATCTGGCCTTGGGGTTTCCATCACCTTTCTTCTCCCTCATTTCTTCAGTTCTCCAAGGGCCTGGGCCAATATGTTTGGTGCCAGTAGCCATCTGGGTTACTACTGAGGACCTCCTGGTCTGTCTTTCTCCTCTGGTCTCTCCAGAGAGGACCTCCTGCCCACTGCCTTGGCTGGAGGGGGACCCTTGGGAACAAGGGGGTTGCAGCAGCCTGGTGCTCCTGTGCAGTTTGTGGGGAAGCAAGTGGTGACACCAGCTCCATCCTGGTGTGACATGGGGAGGTGAGGTTGTTCCATGTAACAGAAACCAGGGCTCCAGCCTGGGAGAGGACCCAGCATGCCTGGACTGCTGTGGGAGCTGTCAGGGTGCCATCAGGGACTGTGCTGTTCCCCAGGACAGGGAGGGGTAACCAGAGAAACCTGGGCCAACGTGAGCCATGTGCCTCTCTGCTGGGGGCACGTGTGTTTTTGGGGGTGAATGGGAAGCTGTGCAGGGCACCAGGTACCCACACAGCCCCCCAGATGCTCTGGAGCCCTCATGGTCCTAGAGATGGGGGAGAAGGTGCAGTTTTGGGTGCAGGCTCGAGGCTGAGGGCTGTCCCCCAGCACGGCAGGTGGGGGCTCTGGGAATGCCCCGCCTGCCAGGGCTCACCCAGCCCTGGCTTTCTGCAGGACCCCGATCTACATGTGGGGTTTGGGGCTGGCAGAGCTGCAGAGGAGGCTCTGCAGCAGGGCAGGGGCTGCCTGCCCAGCGGCTGCCTGCGTGCCAGCACGGAGCTGCCAGGCTGCGCCAGCCCTGTGCTCACATCCCTCCCTCAGCAGACACAAATGGGAGCAGACAGGCCGGCTCGAGCGCTAAAGATCAAACCCCCAGAGCCTGGGGCTGCTGTCAGCATGGGCAGGGCCCTCGGAGCCAGCCCCAGTGCTGGCCCTGCCTGATGATGCCCCTGCCAAAGTGCTGTGTCCCCACATGGCTGCAGCACAGGGATGCTGGCAGGGGCTGCCAGGGTGCTGCCCATGCTGCTGCCATGATCACCGTGTGATGGTGATCACAGCAAGGGCTGGCTGTGACTGTGGGCAGAGGATACAGGGGTTTACCTGCCCTGGATTTCTGATCTGAGGGGATGTACAAGCCCCTGCCAGGATGCAGGAATAATACAGCTCCTCTCCCTGGGCTCCACCAACAGGGATGTCCAGCCCTTTCTCAGGGACTCTGCCCTGGCTTTTCCATGGGCCCAGAGGGCAGAGGGGAAGGTGGCTCTGAAACACAGCACTGCCAGGAACTGCTGTGGGAAGGCCCCTGTGCTGCCCCACCTTGTGCTGGTGGGTGCAAACTTCAACCGCCCACCCCAGGCTCCTGTTGAGCCAGTGGCTGTGGAACAAGGAGGATGGTGCAGCCACGGTGGGTCACGACTTCCAGGAAGCTGGATGGCTGTACCCACACACCTGAGGAGTGAGGCAGGATGGGGGGAGCACGCTGCCTGTCTGGGGCAGGACAGGCAGCACCCTCCAGGGCAATGCAGAGGAACAGAGGCAGATGCCAGTGGCACAGTGCTGGCACCTTGGGAGCTGCAGGTCTAGGCACAGCTTCCTCATTCTCCTCCAGCACCAAAGAGGTTTGAAGAGAGCCCTGGAACACAGCATGGGCCACAAACACCTGGATTCTGCACAGCCAGAGTGTTTCCCACCCAGTAAACTCGCAGCCCCTGCCCCAGTGCCCACACCCCCAGCCTGGAGGTGGCCCCTTCTGGACAGCGGCGCTGCTGCCACTGGTGGGGAGCAGGAGGGCCGAGGGTCTGCGGTGCAGCTGGGGAGCAAGGAGAGGGCACAGCTAATTGGGATAATTGCTAAAGCAGGCGAGGAGCGGGTGGGGAGGGAGGCGGTGAACAAGGAGCCGTTGTGCACAGGCGGCCCAGGCACGCGGCCCCGGCCCCAGCCGGCAGCGAGAGCCAAACAAACGGGGACTGTTCGGAGCGAGGGAGGACAAGCAGACGGCAGGACAGAAACCAGACCTCCGCTGGGAGAGAGCCGGAGCCAAGGGCTTAGCTGGGAGCTGGGTGCTGCACAGGGTCTGCCTGCTCCCCGTGTGGAGACCATTGCCAGACTGCCACGGCAAAGCCTTCACTGGGGCAGGATGGTGCCATCGCCAATCCATCCCTGGGGCACAGGCCAGGGGAGAGGATGGCAAGGTGCTGGGGATGCTCCAGGCCAGGAGATGAGCGACAGCCCTTCTGCTACAGCCATCCCCTGGACTGGAAACTTTGAATCACAGAAATACGGCAGGAAGTCAGCTCCTTGCTCTAAAAAAGCCATCGGCAGGTGAAGCTGCTGCACAAGGTCTCCATGTGGTTGAGGCACATCGGAAGCTGCGGCATCGCCCGCACGGCTGTTCACAGAGAAAGAAACGCGGAGACTGCAGGAGGCTCCGAGGGTGGGAACCAGCAGCTGCCCCCGCCTCGGCACGGCTGCTCCCTCCGCAGGAAGGAGGTGACATTTGAGGAGGAAAGACCGTGGCCGTGTACGTGATCTGCCCAACCCCGTGTGCCCAGCTGGGGCTCTTACAGCCCGTTCTCCAGGTGCCCGGGAGTGAATGTTTAGCTTTGGAAGACATCCCAGGCTGTTTGCTGCTGCCTGGCTCTGCGTGGGGAGCTGCAGGCTATGGCCCAGGGACACAAATCCCACAGCACCGACCTGCCATGGGACTGGGCTGAGGATGGCAATGGAGGAGTTGCCCTTCCTAAAATCCCTGTGAGAATGGCACAAGGCCACCCCACTGCCCCTGTCCCTGTGGCACACTGGGAGTGAGGGTGCACAAGCACCCAGAGAGACATCTCCGTGCTGGACAGAAGCTCTGCTCGAGCTGGGATTTTGCATATGGGTAGGACAGAGCTGGGGGGAAGATTTTGCCACTAGAGGATGGCGCCAAGCAAAGTGCCTGGCTCAGTGCTTGCCTACACATTCAGCAGCAGCTCCATGCGGGGACAGCAACTGGCTGCTGATCCAAAGCCCATCGGGAGCAGCCCACCCTCAGCCCCAAAGCACTCTGCAGCTGGGAGGAGACGGGAAGGACTTGCTCTAGGCCAGGAAATCCTTGCTTTCTCCTCCAGCCGGGCCGCAGTGGGCAGCCACAATGCACGTTTCCCCCGCGCCGCTGCCAAGCCCTGGCGTGACCCGGGGGCGGCTGAGCCGGGAGCCGCAGGGGAGAGCGGCGGAGGGTGACTGCGGGAGGGCGATAAGGAAATCGGTTCCTCTGCCGGTTCCGGCGGCCGCGGAGCCCGGGGAGAGGCAGGCAGCGGGCCAGGTACCGGCTGACTCCTGAAATGCTGGTATGGCCATGCCAGCCTGGACGCTGGGTTATGTATCCAACTCATCGCCCTCGGGGCACGCAGCATCCCCCTGCCAGGGGGTGGGCATGAAGCTAGAAAGGCTTTGGGCTCTGCAGCTCGAGCATCCCCGTGTAGGTGCTTGACATTGTGCTTGGAGGAGCCTCGACACTCCAGGCACTGTGAAGGTGCCTCTGTACCGTCCTCCCCTGCCCAACACCCCTACGTGGTGAGTGCCCAACACCCGTCCGTGCCACATGTGCCCGTGTGCCCCTGCACAGCACACTCCGTGTCCTCACCATGCTCCTGGTGTCCCTGGCCCCACTCAGAGCCTGCAGGGTGGCTGAGATGTCACATCAGGAGAGTGCAGCATGGGCAGGATGGAGTGGGCAGCGGATCCTGTTGTATCTGGGTTGCTGCCAGCCCTTTCGGGGATGTGCTCTGGCTGCAGGGTGAACACCAGAGCCTGGGGAGGGTTTTGCAGAGGAGCCTGAGCTGCCCCTCAGTAGTGAGCTGAACCCCAGGAGCTGGTCCTGAGAGCAGGATCGGGCCTGCTGCAGGATGGGTGCAGGCTCCAGGGCCCTGGTGTGTGAGCCCACGTGCTGACACAAGTGACAGGACACATCCTGGTCCTGCAGGCAATCCCTCCCATGAGCAGCTTTGCAGGGTGCTTCCAGACTCCATTCTGGCTTTCAAAGCTGCTGCCCTCCTTTGGGACACATGGCTTTCCCTGAGAGGGAGCCAAGCTGTGAAAAGTCATTGCATGCCATGGGCAGACATGGAGACCAGCAGGGCAGGGACTCTGCACGTGGGATGCTGAGCACAGGCCTGGGGACACCAGCTGAATTCTTTGCTGGGGTTTCCCACCCTGGGGTGCTGGTGAGGGGCTGTGATGCTGAGGGGAACAGAGCACCAACTCCTGCAGCTTCCTTGAGCCCTCAGCCCCTCTATCCCTGGCAGATCTATCCCTGAGTGCTGCTCTCTGCTCCCTACATCACCCCTCAGACATACACCAGCAGGGTCCCCTCCATGGCAGCCTCGTGTCCACAGCCCCTAGAGCCTTCTCCCCACTTGCTGGACGTCCAGCTGAGCCCTTGTGCTGGTGACACCCATCCTTGGGGTTGCCCTTAGGGGTGCTCCCCCCACTGATGCCTCCTGCCCCCTGGGCCACCCCATGGTCCTTCCTTCTATACTCCCTGCTCTGTAATGAAGAGGCAGCTGAGAATTAAGACAAATGCCTTGAAGAAAACCTCTCACAGCTGCATTCCACTGAGAGATACTTGTGCTGCCCCCAAGGGGATCATCCCACATGTGTTTCACACAGCCCAAACTTGGGGTTTGCCTTCCCGTCACTGCACCAGCCCAACTCACCCTGTGTCCTTTCCACACAGCGGCCACCCCCGGGATCTCCTGAGCTTCAGCGAAGCCTTCAGCCCCCCAGAGTTTGCTGAGCAGCCTCCATCTGCATGGGGGACTCACCGAGCTGTCCCCCAGCTGGTGGCAAATCCTCTCCCTCTAGGAAGCGTCATCCTGCATCATCCCCCGTTACTGACGGGCTGGAAAGAGCATCACCACCCTCATGTGCCGGCGCCACGGCACTGCAGCTCCCACGAGCCCCTGGGAAATGTTTACCAAAAGCGTCCTGTCCGTGAGGCTTTCATTCCTGGTGACTGCGAGAGCCCTGGGAGGAGCTGGGACTGCGGAAGCTCCGCCGCCGGGATGCCGCACATACCTGTCCCCAGCAGAGGAATGCCCGGGAGCAGAATGTGCTTTCTGGCTTGTTTAGTTTTGAGGTGTTTTTTTGTTGATTGTTCGTTTGTTTGTTTTGTTGTGGGTTTTTTGTTTTGTTTTGTTTATGTTTTTGTTTGTTTTTTTGTTTTGTTTTGTTTTTTTAACAAAGAAATGTCCCTTTTGCTATGTGTGAAACACCAGTGGGCTGAGGCATCCCGTGGGATCCCTGCAGTTGCTGGTATCCTGGAAAAACTCCCAATAGCTTGTGCTGGGTCACACAGGGTCGGGGGCTGTGGGTCCCCTGCTGTGGCATGGCTGAAGAATCTGTGACTTTATTAATGGATGGCTATTGAGGAATTGCTGAGACAGCCTTTCCTCCTGGCTGCATGTCCTGTGGTTGGGGATGCTTCTGCCCCTGAGAACATGCAGCCCACGCTGGGAACCCAGGTCCTGGCCCCCTCCACAGGGATGTCCCTTCATTTTTGGGCTTCAAGTGAGCTCATGAGCCAGTCAGAAAAACAAACAAACAAACAAATAAATAAATAATAATAAAAAAACAAACAGAAAACAAAGGTTGACTTTTTTCCCCTTTCTCCTGGTTTTTCCAGGCTCCTCCTCAAATCACCAAGGTTGTCTCCTGGGCTGCATGGAGCCCAAGCACATTCTTCTAGAAGCAGCATCTCTGAGAACATCCCTCTCCATCATATCTCTGGGTTTTGATTGTTTTTTACTCTGTAGATTACTTTCTCCCCACAAAAAATTTCAGGAAATCAGGCTGCTTTTAGGCAACAAAGAGCCTCACATTAGTTCAGCTCCTCCATTTACTCAAGGAGGGCACAGCTCTGAAGCACCTGCTGGCTCCCAACTTTGGGGAGTGGGACAACTCCAAACCAGCAGCTTGACCTTCAGTGCAGCAACTTTTCTAACCTGAGGATCCTCCATCACATCCAAACCCTCCAAGGATCCACATGAGACCGCTGGATGTCATTCTTGGAGACCAATTTGGAGAATTTCTTGCCAAGAAACGAAATGTTTGAACTTCAGGCTCCAGACTGGGGGTTGCTGCTCCTGGTTGGTGATAACTGTGCTGTGCTGGGGCTGCACTGCTGCAGATCTGCTCGGCACCCTCACTGGACAGACACTGAACCACTCTGCTGTGCCTGATCTTCTCTGCATGGCTCTCTCAGGATGGGGAGACAAGGAGCAAGGAATGATGCTTTTCAATGCTCAAAAGGACAGGTTTTGGCTTCCACCACTGAATCTCCCTCCTGGGGAACAACATTGTATTTAAATGACTTATTTACCTCCATCTGGGGGACTGGAGCACTCCTGGAGAGGGGGCTGGGGCACATCATCCCTCATCAGTGGGGACATGAGCTCTGAGTCACCTCCCACAGGACTGTCCATCCTGTCCACCCACGGGACAGTGGGGTGATCCTGAGAGCTCTGGAGCTGCATGAATTCAGATCTGCCTGATGCTGCAGTACTCTGCAAATGCGAGGGATGGTGATGGGCACAGCTCCCAGGGCACTGGCAGAAAAGCCAGGCCACCCAGTCCCAGCATCTTAACCTCCCCAGGTGTTAACCAACCTCCTCTCTCCAGCTCCTGCTACAAACAAACCCACATTTCCGAGGTGCCCCATTTTTGGAGGAGGGACCCCAGAGGGGCCAACTGCCCCACACGTGACAGAGGCTGGGCTGGATGTGTCCCTTATAGGGTCCACAGATCATGCAGCCACTCCTGTTCCCATTCCTTGCCAGAGGTCTGGGTTAATCCCATCCCCACCAGCGGGGCTGTCAGGTGCATTCCAGGAATGGCACCACTGCACCCATGGCCAAGAGGAAAGGAGCTATTAGAGACACTGTTGGCACAGGAACAAATTTGCCATCAGGAAACTGAGGCTTGAAATGAGAAGATGGCCAGATCCAGAGCAGAAGAGCAACAGCAGAGAATGGAAGGGCTTTCCCAAGGCAAGACTGAGCCAGCCCAGCCTTTCAGAGCTGGAGCCAGAGCCTACGAGGAACGAGAGTGTCCAGAAGGTGTCTGTGAGATGGGAGCTACCACGGCTGGATGCTGAGAGACACATCACAGGGGGAGGCACTTCAGATTACAGCTGACACTCTGCTCCAAGGGGCTGTGTGGGGTCTGCAGCCCCGGGCAGCGGCGGGTGGGACGTCCCCACCCAAAAACGCTCCGAGCTTCTAATGAGGTGAGCTTCTCTTCGGTAGAGGGAAGGCGCTGAGGACACAGGGTGGCAGGGCCTCAGAGTCCCCCCCAGACCCGAGCTGTGCCTGATGTGCAGCCTTGCAGCTCCCTGCAAGCAGAGCCGCTTAGGAACAGGGCTGCGCATGGAAATCTGGGGCTGAAAGCCAGAATGAGCAAGTCGCGAGGCACTGAGAGGACAGGAACTGCGCTGCTGGAGAGCGCCACAGCGACATTCCCCGCGCGAGCAGGGACACACCGGGCAAGGACAGGCAGGGCGGGCTGGGGTTACGGCAGGACACTTGGGCGGAGAACATCTCTTCTACGCCTGCTTAGTCAAACAGATGAGTGTTTCTCTGGAGACAGCAGCGAGGTCCGGCAAAGGGACAGGGGCTGCTGGTGGGTCTCCTGAGGGGGTCCTGTGGGGGCAGAGAAGCCCTGAGGGGTCTGTGCAGAAGTTCTGCAGCTTTGAAACCCAAGAGCTGTGTGCTGTGATGCTGATTTTCCCTTTGCAAAGTGGGAAATGTAGTTCAGTCCCAGGAGGATTCAGCTGCAATTTGGGGCACCCTCTGCCCAGCACCCGTCCCCAGGCTCTCCAGGAGGATGCTGTCCTGGCATCCCCGAGGCTCCTGGAAGGGACAGGGTTCTGCACAGAACCTGTGGGAAGATGCTGGGGCTCTGCACAAGCCAACCCTGGGGGGTTTGGTGGTGGGAAGAGTGACAGTGCAGAGTCAGACAGAACTGTCACATGGCAGGGACAGGGTGGAGTAGGGTGGAGGGTGCTGAAAGTTTGCATCTTTTCTCCTGCAGCACTTCTGGTCCCAGGAACTGGCACATGTGCCAGCATCCCCCTCTTTGCCCCAGCACCAGCTGTGTCCCTCCCTCCATCCAGCCTTGTGTGTCACCCTCCAGTGGTGCCCTGGGGGCAGGCACAGGGTAACCCCCAGAACCTATCCCGGAAAGGGCTGTGTTGGTGGGCACAAGGTCACCACAGTCAAGATCCACTGGAGGGATGAGGACCCCACTGGAGACCTGGAACTGGGGGGTCTCAGGGCTGGAGAGGTCAGACACAGTCAGGCAGGGTGTGTGGGACCACCGGGCTGCACAGACCTGGGTGCCCATGGGGACAAGCAGAGCCTGGCAGGGAGTCTGGGGGCTGCCAGAGGGTGCAGTGGGTGCAGGTGCCTGGTGTCCCCTGCCCAGGGCTCAGGACCTGTGTGTGCATGGTGCTGGTTCCTATATACCCCTGATGCAGGGTGCCCCCCTCCCATCCCTGCCTGCTGCCCAGCACCATCACCCAGTGTGGTGCCAGTGCTGGAGCTCAGTGCCTGGTGCCAGTGCCCAGTGCCTGGTGCCAGTGACTAGTGCTGGTGATGGTGCACGACGCTCAGTACTGGTGGCCTTGCCCACTGCCCAGTGCCTCTGTCCAGTCTCCAACTCCCATTGTCCAGTGCCCAGTGCCCCCTGACCAATGTCCCTATCCCGTGCCCAGTGTCCAGTGCCTGGTATTGGTGCTTAGATCGGTGTGGCCCTTGCCCAGTGTGTAGTTTCAGTGTGAGCTGGGCTGGTGGGTGGGTGTCAGTGGGTGGGTGTCGGTCGCTCGGGGCTGGGCGGTGGGTGCCGGGTGGTATCAGTTGGTTGGTGGTGGGTGCTGGGTGTTCGGTGGTGATCGCTCGGGGCCGGTCTGTCTGTCTGTCTGTCTGTCGGTCGGGGCGGTGCCGCTCGGGGCGGTCCGTGCAGGAGGAAGCGCAGCCGGGGCAGAGCGGCCCCGCAGCGGCCGGAGCCGTGCGGTCGGTGAGTGCCGGGGGCGACTGCTGCCCCCACCCTGCCCGCACCCTGCCTGTGTCCTGCCTGCTCTCTGCCTGCTCCCCCTTCCCCTGCCTGCCCCTCTTCTTCCCTTGCCCCCGCCCCGCTCCGGTTCCCCATCTCCCCCCGCCTGTCCCGTCCCCAGCTCCACTCTCTACTCCTCCAGCCCTGTCGCCTCTTTCTTCCGTCTCTGCCTCTCCACCCTCCTGCACCCCCTTTCTCCTCTCTCCTCGCCCCACTGCGTTACCTCCACCTCTGAGACCTGTCTCCGCCCCCCCGCCCCAATTTCTTACCCCACTCCACTGCCCTACCTGCTGAGTATCTCCCACCCAGCACCCCTTCTGCCCCCCAGCACCCTGCTCACCCCCTTGTCTCCCTGCTCCACCCTCTCCTACCTGCTCTCTCAGCTTTTCCAGCCGGGCCACTTGGCCCAAGTGCTGCACGTCAGGATCCTCTGGGGCTGGGGAGGAGTGGGGAGCAGGGTCTGCACCCCAACCACTGGGGTCTGCCAGGGTTAACGGGGTCTCTGCCTCGCAGGGGGTGGGCAGTGCCAGACAAGCCACGTGTGCTGATGAGGGGCAGGGAGATGGATCGAGGTGTCAGCGTGGAGAACCCCTATGCCAGTGTCAACATCCCACGGGAGCAGTTCCAGCAAAGCTTCATCACTCGTTACCTGAAGGATGAGCCCACCATCATTGCCAACCCCGCAGCCGTGCCCACCTACGGCATGGAGGAGAAGGCAGACCCTGCTAATGGCTGGAACAGCCCAACCATCTCCACAGATAAGTCCTGGTCCCGTCCCTACAACCCCTATGCCAGCCTGAGGATGCCCAACGGGGAATCGTCAGCCTCCTTCTACACTGTCACCCTGGACAAGCCCCCCAGGGCTCAGGAGCAGGGGCCTGGCAGGCGATGTGGCTGCTGGAGATGGTGCCCCTGCTGCCCAAAGTGCTGCTGTGTCATCTCCTAAGGGCCTTCCCTGCACTGTGGGACATGCTGACCATGGGATGGGGCCTGATGATCCCACGGGGATGAGGCTGCTGGCCTGGGCACCCTGGGAAGCTGCCCATGGCACCTGACAGAGCTGGCAGCTGGCAGCTGGCACTGGTGGGACTCTGACATTGCTTTTCACCTGTGAGCTCTTCAGCCAGATAACCTGGTGATGGGCACCTGCCAGGTCCTGAGAGCCCAGTGTGGGGACCAGGAGCCCTGAAGAGGATGTGTGCCATGATAGATGCCACCAAGAAGTGCCTGCACTGGGGACGGGGCAGCACTTTGAGCCTGCAATCCTGTACACTGCCCTTGCCAGTCTCCTCAGGCTGGGAAATCCCCACTTCTGGGAAGGTGCAGGCACTGCCTGCATGCCAGTGGATAGGTTTGGATGATGGCAGTCCCATGTGCATGGCAGAGGAGGACATTGTGACTACCTTGGAGCAGCAGAAAGGAGCCAGGGACATGCCTCCAGGTGGTATGGGGACCCACCTCCCCAGAACTGAGTCATCCCCCCAGCACCCAGCATCATGGGGATGCTGCAGCACTCTGTGCCAAGCTCCAGCTCCAGATGGGTCCTGCTGATCCTCACCACACTACGCCTGGGACAGAGGGAGGGAGGCAGGAAGGACAGGCAGCCAAAGCATGGCAGAGTGCTGGGCCGTGCTCCAGGGCAGCACCTCGTGGTACAGCATGGATGTGGCATTAACATCCCAGTGCCAGGAAACCCCCTGCCCCATTCAGTTCCTCCTGCCAGGCTTGAGAGCACTGGACTCAACCTCTCACTCCATCTGCAGCCCGGAGCATTGGGACTGGGTCCAGTGCAGAGGCCTGGCCCAGCTCCAGCAGCAGGGTGGCACTGGGGGGCACCTTGCTGGGGGTGCAGATCCCCAGCTTTTGCCTTCTGCAGCCCCCTGGGCATGGAGAAAGGCGAGCGAGAAGCCGTCTGGCTCTTCACAGCACCCTGAGGCGGCTCCAGGCTGGGATTCATCTGGGTCTGGCACCATCGACCTGGAACAAGCCTGCCATTGTGCTGACATCCTGCCACGGTGCTGACGTCCCTCCGTGGTGCTGGAATCCCTCCGTGGTGCTGGAATCCCTCCGTGGTGTTGGCATCCCAGGGGCAGCGGTGCTGCCAGGCGGCAGCAGCTCAAGCACCGTGGCTGCTGCAGAACTGCCTGGTCTGCGGGAGCAGGGGCTTGGGAAGGGTGCCTGTGTTAGCAGATGACTTCAGAGCGCTGCAAATAAAGTTACAGCCATCTCCTCCCCTGGCAAAGCGTGCCTCTTCCCTCCACCCTGGATTTTCCGGGATTCCTGTGTTACTTCTTGCTTATCCTGGCAGGTTGTGTCAGGGCAGTGCAAAAGCGTCCAAACCGGGTTTAACTGTTGCACTGCTGACTCGTGGCAGCAGCAGTGTCAGGCTGAGCTCTTTGGCTGGCTGCCAGCCTGGATCCAACACTGCTCGGGTACAGCCTGCCCCTGCCTGCCTAGGGACACTGGCTGCTGCTCAGCCCAGCCCTGCTAAGCTGGATGGTTGTCCTGTCTTTTGGAAAGGCAGCAGGAATCTTTGGGAGGGACTGGGGGAGGGGTAAGTTCCTGTCTGGGGCAGCTAGGTGGGCTCTGGGGCACTGCTCTGGCTGGCTGTGACCCCGTGGGAGTCCATTAGCACTGGGCTTGGAATCACCACTGCTTGGAACCCACCTCCACTGAGATCCCACCAGCACTGGGAGCCCAGCACAGCCAGGAGCACACCACTGCCTGGAAGCCCACCAGCCTTGAAATCCCACCGCCGTGGGGTATTCTGGGCTGGGGTGGCAGTGGCTTGGCAGAGGTTTGGTCCTGCCAGTTTGCCCCCCCTGTCCTGGCCGCCCTGCTTGGCCCAGGTCCCACTCCGGTGTGTGGTCGGGGGGGTTGTGGCTCGCAGGGAGAGGCTGGCAGGGACGTGGCCCCGCAGTGCCAGCCCTGCACAAGGAGCTCTCTTGTTCACGCTGCCCAGACCGCGGCAGATCCACTCCTTGTTTGCTTTCGTGTCCCTGCCGCCTGCCCTGCCCTGCTCTGGAGCCCACCCAGGCGTGGCTGGGCAGGGACCACGTCACGGTCGCGGCTCGGCTGAGCCCGCAGAGGCTGCCCGGGCTCCCGGGGCTCCGATGTGCTCAACACGCACGGTCTGGGGAGGGAAAACTGTCCCCGAGGGGTGGGGGGAGCCTTGGGCAGAGCCCCGGGGCTGGGGGGCTGGTGTGAGCAGAGGGGCCGAGGGGTGAGGGCCCGGGCAGGGCACTGGCAGGGCACAGCCTCTGCCGTGTGTGTCATCGCTGCCCTTCGCTCTGCCTAACCCCGGGGCGATGGCAAACACGCCGGGAGAGGCCGGGCAGAGCCTGCCAGACGGGCGGGCAATGATTAAGCTGGAGGCAGCAGGAGAGCCGGGGGGGTGAGCAGGGGAGAGGCTGCTGCCCCAGACCTCGGCAGGGCTCTGCGTGAGCCGGGCAGCTGCGTGCAGAGTCCCAGGGGTGTTCTCTGGGTGCCTTTTGTCTTCGGAAGGTGCTCAGGGGGGCGGAGGGTTGTGCTGGGTGACCGCCACCTTCTGCCTCTGTAGCGTGGGCGGTGGTGCGGGGCTCTGGCTCACCTGCATTTCACCTTTGCTCTCCCTCAGGGTGCCGCTCCCCACCCCGCGGGGCCGAAGGTCCCTGCAGCGCTCGGGGATGAGGCCTGGGAACAGGAAAAGACCTTTCCCATCCATGGGTTCGCTGCTGATTGCAGATCTGCCTTCCCTGAGGGGACACCTTATCGCTCCCTACAGCTCCCTGAAAAGAGGTTGTACTGAGGTGGGGTTGGTCTCTTTTCTCGGGTAACAAGTGACAAGAACGACAGAAAATAACCTCAAGTTGTGCCAGGGGAGGTTTAGATTGGATATTAGGAATAAAAAAAAAAAAACCATGGAAGGAGTTGTAAAGCATTGGAACAGGCTGCCCAGGGAAGTGGTGGAGTAACCATCCCAGGAAGTGTTCAAAAAATGTTTGGATGTGGTTTAATGGTGAACATGGTGGTGTTGTGGGGTTGATGGCTGGACTCAATGATCTTAAAGTCTTTTCCAACCTTAACGATTCCATGATTCCCTGTGCCTGGATCCAGGTGCTGTGGCAGGGCTCTCAGTGCCCTCAGCGCCAGCATGGTAGATGCATAGCTCGTGTCACCAAGGGCTCCCTGTGGGGTGCAGCGATGGGCAGGAGTGGCCAAGGGCAGCTGGGCACAGCCCCTGGGTGGGACACGGCTCTGCTGGCACCTGGGAGGGGGCAGGAGGGCTGATGGGCCGGGGACAGGCAGGATGTGTGTGTGAGAGAGAGAGAGGAGAGGCAGCAGAGGGGTCACTGCCTCTGAGCAGTGCCAGGGACACTCTCAGTTGTGCACAGAGCCAAACCCACCCCTCTCACCCTTTTTGGGCAGGGATTCCTATGGCCTAAGGGACTGACATCTGCCTGTGCCATACCTGTCCCTGCAGCAGGTGAGCCAGGCCCCCACAGTGCTTTAGGTGGGTCAGAGACTGCCTGCCAGCTTTGGGACATGCCTGGGCATACACAGAATGTCCCTGGGCATGCTGTGCCCATCGGGAGCCAGCTTTACCCTGGCTGCACCCAGGGGCTGCCAACCCCCTGCAGGCAGGCAGGGTGGCACCCTGAGGTGCCAGGGCACAGTGGCAATCCCACACAGATGGTTCCTGACCTGCCCAGGGCACATGGCTCTTGTCCCCACCTCGCCCCATGGGTTTGGTCAAAACTGATGGCACAGCCCTGCCCCAAGCTGGTCCTGCTGCCCTGTGCCTGGCAAGGGGAGGGCAAAGTCTTGCCATGGGTGCCACCCCCGTTCCTGGGGATCCACACCAGGGCACGTGCACACCATGTGCACTGCCTGGGGAATCCTGTGACTGAGGATGGGTCAGGATCAGGAGATGTGCCCCAAAGGTGCTGTGCTGCTGGTGCTGGTGCCTCGCTTCCAGGCACTGGGACCAGTCTTTCTGCAGAGCCCAGCGATCCTGTGGGGCTCTCAGTTTCCAAACCCCCCAATTCTTTCTGCGGGGAGCACTGGAAATGTGGCCTGAGGGCTGCTGAGGTGTTTGGTGAGGAGGCAGCACGGGAGAGGGCTGCCTGTCTCCCTGCCTGCACTGCTGCCTGCTCATGCCTGCAGCGGGAGCTGCTGCCCTCTCCTGCTCCCACGCAGGAATGCTCTCAGGTGTCCTTGCAGTCCTGCCCTGTCTCCAGGATAGGCTTTTCTCCTCCAGGATCCTGTGCCCCGGATCTGCCCCACAACCACCCTCTCTATTCTCAATCTGGAGCACCCTCTGTGCTGAGGGTGGAGATGCTGGACCCCCGGGCATGGGGCTGGCAGCTGTGGGGACAGTGTGCCACCTCCCTGGTGCTGCTACCTGCCCTGGGTCATGCAGATGTCCCCGTGGGATGCTGGGCTCCCCTCAGCCTGGTGATGAGCATCAGTAACTCACCCTCAATGCCAGACCCTGCAGCTCCAGCTGGGACAGCAGGGGCAGGTCATGGGCACGTCACCCCCAGGCATCGGAGGAGGAGCACCACCCCATGCGTGGGCACTGCCAACTCAAAGCAGGTTGGAACCCCAGTGTCCCTGTGCCAGCCCCAGCCCTGCCACCCCTGCCAGCCTGGAGCCTCTCCAGGTGCCCTCCCACCCCGGTCACCGCCGTCCCCCCAGCCCCGACCACCTGCCGATGTGTGGGCTGGAGTGCGATGGGGTGTCCCCGCTTCCAACATCTGCCAACATTAGTTCCTGGCCAGGAAGGGTGGCCCAGGATGTGGAAGGGTCCGTTGCTGCTGCCCGGTCCAAGCCCTCTGGCCATGGTGAAGCCCAGAGCTCCTTGGCCTCACAGGGATGGTTCCCTCTGCTACTGAAGCACAGACGGACAGTTAACGCCCACTCCTGGGGCTTACATTTCAGAGGTCTTTGTTATCCAGTGTTTGTAACCCAATCTGCCAGGCTTGGCTTCCTGGCAGCAGATCCGATAGCGCCTGTCCCTGAAAGGTGAGCCCCTTCCCACTACGGGCCACCAGCAGCCGCAGGGATGTGGCTGGGGAGCTGCTGCAGCTCAGCCCCCTGATGCTCCCCACGGGACTGCCACAGCCCCCCGGGACAGCACAACCCTTCTGCCAGCAACTCTGAGGCCCTGGGGAAGCATCTCAAGACAGGTAGGGATGGGGGAACAGGGAGAAGGGGAGGACATGTGCACCAAAGTGCTTGAGGTTGCCCAAGGAGAGGAAACGGGGTCTTGGGGGCCTCTGGGAGAGGTTCATTAATATGCTGGTGGTACCAGACCCCAGTTGGATGCTGAGATGAGCTGGAGCTCTCAACTCCTCCCCACCAGCCTACATGCCCATCCCCTGATGCTGACAGCCATGCTGTGGTGGCCTGGCACAGCCCAGGGATGGGGAGGAGCAGGGCTGAGCATTGCCTGGTCCTCTAAGTGCTGTTTCCCAACCCACCCAGCCACCCCACTCCTGCTCCCTCCGTGTCCCCCCTGGACTCAGGGTGCAGGCAGCCCTGAGCAGGCTGTTGGGATCTGGCCAGACCATATTCCTGTGGGCTGGCACATCTCCCACTGAGGGTGGGAAAACACATCCCCCATGAGTGCAGGGACAACCCACTGCAGTGACAGGCAGGGCTGGCCATGGGACAGGCAGGCAGCAGGCAGGGATGTTGGGCAGGGAGCGTGGTGCCCTCCTGGGAACCCACCCATCTCTCCCACAACTCGGGTGCACCGAGTGGTTATATCCCACCCCTTGACCCCCTCCTCAGCCGCGGGCGGGCCTGACGACTCCTCTAAACCCCACGTCCCCCTCCCAGCATGTCGCAGGCCGGCGGCAGCCCCCGGGCAGAGGACGCGGGGCCGTGTGTCGGGGCGCACTCGCGCACCGCGAGCCGGGGCAGCCAGCGGGTCGAGTGCATCATCTGCTACTCCTCCTACGACCTGTGTGCGCGGCTGCCGCGGCGGCTCTACTGCGGCCACACCTTCTGCCAGGCCTGCCTGAAGCGCCTCGACGCCATCACCAACGAGCAGCGCTGGATCCCCTGCCCGCAGTGCCGCCAAAACACGCCCACGCCGCGCGGAGGGGTCACCATGCTCGACCTCGACCTGGCCACCTTCCTCGCCGTCAAGGCTGACAAGGAGCATCCCCGCGTGGCCGGCAGGTCCCAGCCCGACTCGCCCACCAAGGGCTCGTGCAAGGAGAAGGCGGTGACCCAGCAGCCGGCGGGGCTGTGCCAAGACGCGGTGCCTCCGGCGCTGTTCCCCCGCCGCGGCTGCTGCCGGCTGTGCCTGTGCTGTGGGGTGACCGCAGCCTTCGAGAGCTGAGCCTGCGGAGGGAACTGCCAGCGGTGCATGGGCAGTTGAGCCCCCAGGGTGCAGCCTGGGACCGTTTTTGGGCACCCCACGCCACGCCTCAGACCCACGCGTGGACACAGCGGTGGGGCTGTGCTGGCTCCCTTCAGCCCGTCCTGTAAGGATTTGGGGTGCAGCAATGCAGACGAGGATGCTCCCACCCCCTCATCCTGACCCCCTGCTCCTCTCACAAGTCAGAAACCTGGTCCAGCCATGGACATTCCCTGGTCCCTGAGCACAAGGGCTGGTTTGTGCTCCGTTTCTCCGTGCATGTGGCTCTGCAGCAGGGGCAGCAGTGCTGAGCATCCCCCAGGCAGGGCACGTGGAGCCTGGCCCAGCGATGCTGTGGGGAGCACGTCCAGCACCCTGAGAGCTCCACACCTATTAAAGACACTCTGTTGGCCCTGCTGGGCTGCATGTCTTGGTCATATTTGACCCATGGTTGGGCTGGGGCAAACCCTGCCTACGAGGGGTGTGGGGAGAAGTGACCTGCTCTGCCAGATTGCTGTTCCGTCAGCGTTTGCTCTGTTGGCAATTTGCATAAGAAATTTTGGCATTGGGGTTGCTGGAAGGTTGAAGTTAAGGATGATGGAGTTCTTAGGAAGCCACAGTACATTGCTCTAGCTACTTTGCTCTGGTGTGGGAGTAGAGCTCATGGGAGCTCCTGCTTGGCCCCAGGCTCTGTGGCCCCTGACAGATTTGGCTTTTCCTGCCTGACCCTCTCCCCACAAACAGCCATGTACAAACCCCACTGTTTTTCCAGCTGTGCCTTGCTGCCTGCGTGGCTTTCCCTGCCTCCCCTGCCTGACCCCACACCACCGTGCACAGCACCCAACCCCTGCACAGCATGCAACCCCTGCACAGCACCCACCCCCTGCACAGCACCCACGCAGTGAATGACACCCACACCGATCAGGGCACCCACACTGTGCACGGCACCCATGCACGACTCTGCCACTTGGTGTCACCTGCCATAAAAAAGTCGCAGCTGAGATGTTCCCAGCAGAGCTCAGCCTGGGGAGCTCCAGGGGACACAGAAGTGTGTGTGGGGGGGTTCAGAGACTCCGTGGGAGTCCTGCCTTGGACCTTTAATTACATGGGGACACAACAGAGATTAAAGCCTTCAGGGAATGGGTAAGAGCTGTCACTGAGTCTCAGTGCACCTTCTCTTCTATCTTCATTTTGCCCCAAGTATGCAATGGTGGGTGGTGGGAAGGAGCCATCCCTACCCCAGACACGGTTCTGTGCAAAGGTACCAGCAGGGAACTGTGCTCAGCCCAGCACCTTGGGTGACCTTGGGTGACCAAGCCCATGGCTTCCTGTCCCACACCCCCTGTTCTTGCCTCTGCACTCCCACTCCTGCTCCCCTTCATCCCCCCAGCACCAGAACCATTCTGTGGGGCTTGACCCTTGCCATGTGCCTCCCAGCCAGTGGCTGGTCACTGAAGGAGTTGATCATCCTCTCCATCACTTCACTCTGGGAATGGTTTTGGCACCCTGGCCTGGCACCTTGGGCAGAGCAGGGCCAGAAGTGAGCCCTTTGCCCTGGGGGGCTCCTCCATCAGCACAGGCCACCCGAGCTCTCCTTGCAGAGCAGGTGCTCTGGGCAGCCTGTCCTGGTGTTGGCCCTGGGACCAGGCTGTGCAGTGCCATTTGGAGCCCAAAGCTTCAGGAAGAGGCATCATGGAGGGGGAGCAGGACACCAGGGAATGCTGCCTGGCTGGGAACAGGGATCTGGGCTCTTCTGCAGGTGCTGGGTCCCCCTGCTCCAGAGAAGGGACAGGGACAAACCCTGCTCTGCCAAGCACTGGCAGTGTGTGTGAAGGGACAGTGGTGGCACTGCTGGGGTACAGGACCCCACCCTGCCATTGCAGTGGGGTGCAGGAGTGGGGCCAGGCAGGAGCACAGGATGATGTCTGGGCATGGTTCTGGCAGGGACATCTCCCCTGCCATGTGCCAGCAAGGGGCTGGCAGAGGAGCTGAGAGGGGTTTTCAGCCTCCTGGACTCTCTGAGCACAAAAGCTGGAAATTATTTTGCTTTAAATAGTGGTTTGGGTTATTTTTTCGATGATTTTTGCACTTCTCACCTGATTCCAGGTGGATGCAGGCAGTGGGCAATGCAGCCCCTGGGGAGGAAGAATGTTTTGGGACAGGACTCCCTAAAAATTCAGGTCTCCATACAGCCCATAGCTGTGGATGGGATGAGCTGGGCCTGTAGCTCCACGTGGCAGTGGGTTTGTGCCCTTGCTCCAGGGCTGGGCTGGGCAGGAGGATTCCTCTGAATTATTTCCAGATGGGGATTAACGCAGCAAACTGAGTTTGCTGCAGGATAGATAAACAAACCAAAGCTCCTCGGGAAGCTATTAATAAACCATCTGCCTGCTGCTTCTGCCCCAGATCTGGGAACATCCTGGTCCTGGCCTGGGGTGCAGCTGTGCCCTGCCCTGCTGCCCTTCCAGCCCCTTGGCTGTGGGGCAGAGGTGACAGGGATTCCTCCAGGTCTGGGACAGGCAGGGTCCTAAAGGGACAGGGGGTGTGAGGGTGTGGGTGGGGGCTGTGACTCTGCTACAGGCCCCTACTCTGGACTGTAAGTGGGATAAGCTGCTGCCAGCCATGTCCCCTGGTCTCCCCATCCCTGCTGAGCTCTGCCAGGGACAGTGGCACTGGGAAGTGATACCTCTCCTCTTCAGCCTTCTGCTGCAGGGCTTCAGGCAGCTTTGAACTGGAGCAGGTGTAAACAGGGTGGGGGCAGACTTTGAGCCCTCTCAAACTGGCACTGCTGTGCCAGGGTGAGGGAAAACCAGTTTTGGGTGGCTACAGCCCAGCAAACTCACCTCTCCCATGCCTTGTCATCAGGGGGCTCGTGGGTGACCCTCCATCTGCACACAGACTGTGACCCTGTGGGGGAGGAGAAGAGTGGCCCGTGGGACTCTCATGCCAGCCCTCATTTTGACATGGCTGGTGATGTCCTGCCAGGGGCAAACAGAGCCTGGGCAAGGGCCGGGCTCGCTGGGGTAGCCCTTGTCTCCCAGCAGAGCTCCCTGCTGAGGACCCCTGGGCACGGTGGGACAGCACAGAAGGTGGGCTTAGGCCTGTGGATGGTGTGATTTTGTCCCACTCAGCCAGTTCCAGGGGTCCTTGGCCCACAAACCCCTCTGTACATGGCTGGTGAGGCAGCAGCCCATGGGGGTTGCCCCTGGACAGGATGAAGGCCAAGAGATGGATCTGGCTTTGCTTATTGACAGCTCTCCAGCCTGCAAGCACACACAAGCAGTTAATCCCAGTCTATGCAGAGCTGGCTGCTTACCTGGCTGGAGCAGTGCCTGGCAGAGGGAGGGACGAGGGCACGGCTCCACACCTTGCCAGGACAAGCATCACTGTAAAAATATTTGCTGAAAAAAGTTCAGCTCCACCCCGAGCAAAGCCGGGTCCGGGAGCAGAGCCCGCTCCAGGTTTGGGGTAATCTTTGTGGCTGCGGGGAGCTGAGCACGGCACTGCCGAGCAGCTCCACCACGCTCAGCGGAGGGACAGGGCGCTGGGCAGGGCATCGGGCACGGGCGAACCCGTCCGCGGGGTAAGGGCAGGTCGGGGAGCCCTCTCTGCTCTCTGCCATGGGCTGCTGGAGGGTCCCAGCCCCCGTGCTGTCCCTCCTGCTGCTCCTGCACCCACCGCCCTCGCCCGCCTGCCCGGCCGCCTGCCGCTGCTCCCCGGGCGAGGTGGACTGCAGCGAGCGGGGCCTCCGCCAGGTGCCGTGGAGCCTGTCGACCAACATCAGCACCCTGTGGCTCGGCTACAACTTCATCACCGTGCTGGGGCCGCGCTCCTTCCCTCCGCTGCCGGGGCTGCGGCTGCTCAGCCTGCCCCACAACCGCCTGGAGCTGATCCACGGCCGAGCGCTGCTGGGGCTCGGGGCGCTGCAGGAGCTGGACCTCAGCCACAACTACCTGAGCGTGCTGAGCCCCGAGACCTTCCTGCCCCTCGCCAGCCTGGCCATGCTCAACCTGGGCAGCAACAGGCTGGGGGAGCTGGAGCCCGTGGTGCTGAGCGCCCTGCCCCAGCTCCAAGCCCTTCTCCTGCACGACAACCCCTGGGTGTGCAGCTGTGACATCCTGCCCCTCTGGCGCTGGCTCAGCCTCAACAGGGAGAAAGTGCGAGGTGAGTGCCAGGAGCGTCCCCAAGCCCCCCGCCTGCTCCAGGCTGGCTGGGCACCCCGGAGGGGCTGAGACAGGACCGCATCTGGCTCCCGAGGGCTTGGGTGGTCAGTGCCCACCCCACTGTACCCTTGGGGTACAGCGACCTTCCCCAGAATCTGTCCTCAGGCCGTGGCAGCTCCTGTGCCTGCTTGGGTGGACACAGCCTTGGGTCTTGTACCCCGTGCCCACCCCTTGACCTTGGTCACCAGCAGGGATTGCCTGGAGGGGAGGGCTGGGCAATGTCCCTTTACAGCCACCCAGGGCTGTCCCCAGCAGTGGCACCAGTCCTGTCACGGGGAGGGCAATGGGCACCTGAGGGGGCGAGAGGAGCCTGTGTGTCAGGCTGCTGACCCAGACAGGCTGCAGTGCTTTCATCCCCTTCCCCAAAGCCTTCATGAACCCGGTTCTGATCCTACATTTCTTTCCCCATGAGCCCCAGTGAAAGACAAAGACACTTCTGCCAGCAAGCGTTTGCTGCCACCTCTTCCTGCTTGATTCCAGCTTGGGTGTGTGCCTGCACTTGTGCTGGCTGGGGCATTCTGTGACACCTCCAGCCTGGCTGCTCAATGCTCCCCACATTTGTCTCCTGGGTACCAGCCCCTCCACCTTGTCTGCCCCATCTGCCATCCTGCCCAAACCCATTTACCTGTGTCCACCTCCCTATCCATCCCACTCTCTGGGGCTCAGGATGCAGATGATCCCTGAACCCCACAGCTCCCTTGCTTTGTACCCTGACACAGGTGATCTTGGTCAGCCTGGCCCCTGTCCTCCTGTCCTGGTCCTGTCTGCCCCATACAGAGGTGCCATCCCCCTGTCCCTGAACCTAGCCTTTCCCAGCTGCTCAGTGTGCCCACCAGCACTGCTTTTCTCTTCCAGAGAAGAGTCTGCTCCTCTGCAGAGTCCCGGAGCAGCTGAACAAGTACCCGATCATGGCCTTTGGGGATGAGTCCTTCAGGCAATGCCAGGAGACCTCACTGTCCTCCCAGCACTACATTAACCTTTTCATCATTGGACCGTTCTCCTTCATTGCCAGCATCTTCTTCTGCACCTTCATGGGCTCGGTCATCGTGTTCTACCACAACCTGCGCAGGGAGTCCCAGTGCTGGAGGAGACCCCGCATCTGCAGGGTCCACTGAGGCAGGATGGCCAGGCCACAGCCCTGGGCAGGCTGTGTTCCACGCCCTTCTCCAGCTGGCTGCACCCACCTGTTGCAAACATGTCCCTGCAGACCAGTGAGAGGAAGATCCATCTCTGGAACTGCTTTGGTTTTTCTCAGAGTCCCCAGGATGATTCCAAGCTCCCTCCGCGCCACTGCTGGGAGAGCAGCCTGCAGCTCAGCACCCTGCAGGGCACGGGCTGACTGCAGATGCTCTCAGTATTCTGGCAGCTTCCCCAGACCACCCTCAGACCCTTCCTGGGGTTGTCGAGGTGATCCTTCTTCCCCTGTCCTGCCCCCTGTGGTGCACAGTGGCCTCAGTGTGTGTTTTGGGATGCACCACGTGCCTCACTGTGCCTCTGGGTGCAGCCTGGGAGCCCCGTGCACACCTCAGAACACACTGTACTCCTCCAGGCACCCCAGGAGTCACCATTTACCTTTTGGTGCAGCCCAGGAGCCTCTGTGTGCCTTCAGTTTGCCCTTAATCCCTCCTTGGGCCTTTTGGTGCCCCCAGAACTCTCTGTCTGCCTTCAATGACCCCATCAGCCTCAGGGAACCTTTCCGTGCCCTCCAAACTCCTTGGCTTGGCCTTTCATGCACCCAAATGCCATTTGTTTGGCTTCTGTGTCCTGACAGGCATTGGTTTGCCTTTTGGTGAACTGCAGAGCTCCCCACGTGCCTTTTGGTGCACCTGAAAATCTTTGTGTGCTTTTGGAGCATTCCAGAGCCTTCATAAGGCTTTCAGACTACCTGTGCTGGCCAAGGACAGGGCTGGTTGCAAAACATTTCTTTTGATAGGTTTTTTTCATTGAGTCAGGAACACTGGAACTGAGGAGGCTCAACCAACAGCCAGGATCTAGAGTGAGGTTGAAGGTTGAGGTGAGGGTTGGGAAGAGACTGGAGCTCCCACTGTTGTGGTTCAGCAGAGGAACTGCCCAAGGATGGGCGAGGCTCGCAGTAGTCCCTCCCTCAGTAGTTTTCCCCAAGCTAAAGCTCGTCCCAGGCCAAGGTCTAGGGTAGCTCTGTGATGGCAGTGGGGGCAAACAAGCCCATGTGGGTTTACAGGACAGAGATGCAGCCCTTAATGCTGCCTCACCTTCCACTGCCCACAAAGTGGGGCTGGAACCCCTGCACCTCCCAGCCCTGCCACCTCCTGCCCTTCCCTGTGGAAATGCTTCTGGACATGCTTATTGTGCATACTGGGAGATGGCCTGGAAGGATCTGGAGCTGTGCTCCAGAGGAAAGCACAGGCTGAGTGACAAAAGCAAGCTTTCAAGGAGAAGAAACATCCCTTTTTGCCTGACCTTGTACCGACTGCAAGAGGGTCAGAGACACAGTGACCACCAGTCACTGTGACCAGTGACCACCACAGACTACCACAGACCACCACCAGCTGTGACCACCAGCCTCCCCTTGTTCACTCAGTCTCAGCAAGAGCTGTGGACCAGCCTGGGATGTGGCAGGTCAGTGCATCCCTCAACAAACTCTTGCTAAGGGTTCAGTAAATCACACAGAGAATAAACCAAAAGTCACCTCAGCTCTGGCTTGCTCCCATTTTTATTTTCAAGAGAGAAACCAACCCAGTGAGCTGCCACAGCACCAGATTCCTGCTGCCTTCTCTGTCGTGGGCTGTGGGGGCTGCAGGGAGCAGCTCCTCTGCTGCCACCAGCCCTGCACTGGGGAGCTCTGCAGGACCTCTACCATCCTCTTGCCTTTCCCAGGAGCAATCCCGGTTCTCCCAGACCCTCTCTAGTGACAACATTCAGTCCTTCTCGAGTAGGCTTGGGCTTCCCATTTGGAGATAAGACCTCACTTGTCATCCTGCTTGGCCACCGGAGTCCTGCTCCTCCTCCCAGAGCACCCTGCAGCTGAGCCCACCATGAAGGCTGGGCTGGTGGTCTCAGCACGGGGGGATTATGCTGTCAGTGGGTGATGCTGCTTCAGTTCAGCCCAAGGGAGCTGCCTTTCTGTTTTGCAAATCCCTCGATGGAGCCTCCCTAGGGATGAGCTGCTGTGTGAGGACTCCCCCAGCTGCTTCACCCCTGTGGTCCATCCTCTGTTCCCAAAGGCTGGCCCCACTGGCACTGCCCCACGCTGGCTCCCAGGAGATGGGGAGCCCAGCAGTGACAGTGGACCATTTTCCCTGGGATGGAGGTGGGACAGAGCCAGCTGCTATGGTGCTGGTGTTTGAACAGCTCCAGACCGTCCCCATCCCCTCACTGCAAGGCCTGCCCCCCTCCCTGTGGCTGTTCAGGTTGTCTATCAGCTGAGTATCCCAGAATCATGCTGGTCCTTCCCTCATCTCCTCTGCAGCTTCTGGCCTTTCTCCCTGCTGGTTTCTCCAACCCTTCCCGTCCCTCCACCCTCCACTGTTTGCAGACCCTGCAGTGGGGCTGGGTGAGGTTCTGACTCAGCACAGGGCTCCCTGCCAGCTTTACCAGAAGACAGAGACAGAAAGAGGCACACAGCATCGGAATAAACCACTTCATGATCCAGTCTAGACTTTACTGAGCTCTTGCAAAAACTCGGTATTAATGTTACATTGACGTATAAAGTAGAATGGGTCCAATTTCTCAGCTGGAGATAGATGAACTTGATGGAGCCACAGCAGTCAGTGGGACGATGCTCACAGACCTCAGCTGCCGTCTGAAAATCCTGCCTGTGGGGCTGCATGCCCTTGGGGGAAACCCTGTCTGCTTGGCTGGGGCAGGGATGAGGCAGTTCAGCCACTGGGGCTTGGTACCACATTGCAGGTGAGTTTTCCATGTTTGCAGGAGACGGGATGTGATGCTGCCCGTGCACGTGCAGTAGCTGCTCATCACCAGCCTGGCCAGTGCCAGATGCTTCCCCCAGTGCTGGTGTGTCTGCACCCACTCTCAGAGCCCACAGTGAGGGTGCTCAGAGGTGCTGGCACACGGGGGTAGGCTCGAGGGGAGGAAGGTGCAGAAAGGAACGGCATCAGCCTGGCTTGTTTGGTTTCCTTCTCCTGAACTGCGATCTGGTTTCCATGTCTCCAGGTTCAGGCAGATGCAGCGCCATGAGCTGAGGCTTCAGGGCTGCCATGGGTGCTGCTGGCAAGCTGGAACTGCAGGTGAGGGTGGCAGGGAAGCTGGCAGTGCCGGTCGTGTGCCCCGACACTGCAGGCAGCAAGCCACGGCCAGCCAGCAGCATCTCTCCTTGCATTGCTGGTGCTGAGGCAGTGTGGAGCTTGGGTAAAGGTCAGTGCAACCATCCAGAGCCATTCCCAGGGGAGAATTCCTGGCTAGGAGAGCCACTGTGTGAGTGCTACATGCTGGCCATGGCCAGATCCTGGGGATGTCTTCTGTGCAGGAGAGGTGGGGAGCTGGGACCTTGGCTGGCAGCTGCGAACAGACCACCTACAGGAGCTGAGTCACAGCCAGGAGCTGCTGGGAGGGAGGACCAGGGGGGTCACACCTTGTGAGGAGCAGAGCACACATCTTCCAGCCCCTGTGGCAGACGTGGGGGTCATTTGGCACAGCAGGAACGTGCCCAACCTGGCAAACCACAACAGCTGCTCCAGCTACTCAGGACCATGGGCACATTGCACTGGAGCCCTCCAGGTGGTGGGAAAGGTGGAGCACACTCTTGAGGGGCCATGTGTGCGCTGAGAAGCCTGCAGCCTGCACAGTGGAGCACGTGTTTGTGGTCTGGTACCAGCTCTTCCCCACTAGCATGGGAGAGCAGGTACCGTGTGCCTTCCACAGTCCTTTCCCCTTGCATGGAGCCAGTCAGTGGTAATCCTGATTACCTGATTATCTGCTTGGCAGCAATGATCTCTGTACAGCGGAGTCCAAACCGTGTCCTGGTTCTGCCCTGCGTTCTGGGGCACGAGCATGGCAGCAGGCCTGGGAAGGGAGGGAGATATTATACAATGGAGTCACTGTGTATGGATGAAGGATGCTTTCCTCCCATCTCACTTGGAAGAACCCATCAGTGTCCCTTGAAAGGCAGTCCTGGCTATGCCTTCCTACTGTGTTGGGCAAGGACTGATGGCCCTCAGAGAGAAGGTCACACCACAGTGCTGACTGAGGGGTCGGAGAGGTTGAGCTGGCCAGTGATGTCAGTGGGGTGATACTGCTGCAACACACAAATAGACAGACAAGGAGAAAGAAGTGTTAGGCAGTTCTGGCACTTGTCCCCGCCCGTACTTATATCCCATGTGTCCCTACAGGATATCTCTTGGGGGTGATGCAACGCCCCGAGAGCTGCTGCTGGCTGAGGTCCCCTTCCCAATGCAATTGTGCAGAGGTCGTGGCAGACACTCTCCAAGCACCCTAGAGCTGGGCAGAGGGGACATCAGGAGCGTGGCGCAGCTTCTGCGGAGCGTGGCTGCCACCTTGCCCACTGAGCGAGCCCCTCTCCGCTCTGCGAGGGCTACAAAACAAAGCCTGTGACTCATCAGCCCAGCCCACGGCTGAACCTGTGTTTGGAGGGTCTAGCTGGGTTTTGGTACCTTTCTTGTGCCAGATCAAGCTGTGCTTTGAGGCCAGAGCGTTTCACCTCCTTGCTTGAATGACCCTGCTGTGACTATCCTTTCATGCAGGTGAGATGTGTGGTGTGGTTGGCTTGTGATAAAGTGTGGCATTGATTGCTAATGTGAAAATACAGCCTGTGGTGGGGATGTGGCTTGGATTTGGGGTTCTGTGCTCCTTGTGAATGGGGGGGCTCAGCAAACACTCCCTGGGAGAGACCTCCCCCAGTGCAGTCCCAATAGCAAGCAAGGGGTGAGAAAGAAATATCCATCAAGGGGCAAGAAAAAAAAGTCCTTCCTCACCGGGCAGGAATTTACAACTGGGCAGTTATTTCCTCCCTTCCTCCTTCCATACTCCCTTTCTCTCCCAGTTCCACTCTCCTAACTCCAAATCCTGGACTGGTAGCCCTATCCAGCCCTGCTGTGAGAGCAGGTGGCAGGAGCATCCTGCGCTGCTGTCTGGGATCCTCAACCGGTGCCAGGGCAGGAAAGGGTCTCAGTGGGTCTCGTGTGCTGCAGTGCAGACCCTCTCCAGTGACATTTTCCCAGCCCTTGCACCACCCTGCCCAGGAGGGCTGACGTTTTGAAGGGCTCCCAGGGGGCTCCTCAGTGACGGGGCGTGACCTGCCCTGCGTTGGTCGGTGCTGTCTCCGGTGGCCTCCGCGGTGCTGCTGGCAGCTCTGGCACTGTGGCTACCCTGTGTGCTCTGTGCCTTGCCTCCTGCCACGGGGAGGTCTGGGAGCCCCCCCTGAGCGTTGTGTGGGCTCCTTGGGGCTGCCCAGTCCCGCTTTGTGCTTCACCAGGACCCCTTGGTGGGGAGCAGCTGGGCCAGGGCCAGGAGCCGTGTGCTCCCATCTCTCCGGTACACATGCTGGGAACCACCTGACACCCAGGGAGCATCTCACAGGACCATCCTGTCACCTAGGGGGCTAGCTAACATTCCCATGGAGCCTCTGGGAATTCCTCACCATGGCCTTGCTTTGCTAAGGGACAGCACCTCGACCATCACCCGTCGGCAAGGAGAATGGCCGGGGCCATCCTGACGTCGCTCTGCTGCCCTGGGGGGAGCTTTTTGTGGCTGCTCATCAGCCCACCAAAAAACGCCCCTCTCCCAAAAATGGATGCAGCCACCCCCTCCTCGTGAAAAATTTGGATTGCAGGCTGAATGCAATGTTCCCACAGCAAAAGTGCTGGGAGGTGTGTGCTCATGGGATGGGGCTTGACTCCCGCAGGGAGGAGAGGCGACCGGGAAAGGGGAGAGGCTGGGTGAGTCACTGGTGGAGAAGAAGGAGGAACTTGAGATACAAAAATGAATGGGTAGAAGAAAGGTCCTTTGTTGAATATCCTGCCTGATGCAAGCGGGGTGGAAAAGCGGTGTGTGCATGTGTGAGTCGTGTGCCTGGGTGCACGTGTACGTGTGGCTGCTGTGGTGGAAGGCTGGAGGTCTAGCAGGGCAGGCTGGGGCCTTCTGGCCTCTCTGCACAGCTCTGGGGGTGGGCAACACTAAAACAACCAAGTGAAATGGGGAATCTGGCCAGAAAAATTAAAATACAAGAGAATGGCTTTTGATTTGAAAGCATATCTCCTCCAATCACAGAGTTATCACAGGGTAACATTCTCATTTACTTTTTTTTTTTTTTTGTGTAAAGTTCATGCATGCAATTTTTAATAATAAAAATTAAAATGAAAAGAAAAAAGGAAAAGCAAAAAAAAAAAAAAAAAAAAAAAAAAAAAAAAAAAAAAAAAAAAAAAAAAAAAAAAAAAAAAAAAAAAAAAAAAAAAAAAAAAAAAAAAAAAATAAAAAAAAAAAAAAAAAAAAAAAAAAAAAAAAAAAAAAAAAAAAAAAAAAAAAAAAAAAAAAAAAAAAAAAAAAAAAAAAAAAAAAAAAAAAAAAAAAAAAAAAAAAAAAAAAAAAAGCAAGAAAACGGTCATATCGAAACTATGTTAAAGTAGGAGTAATGCTAGAAGCACATATCAGTAATTTAAGATAAATCATGTTACAGGGATGGTGCAATAATCCCCAAACCAAACATTATAAAGCCAAGAAATTAATCAATATTAACCGTAGAAGAGACTCAAACATGTTAAGGTATGGAAGTGAAGTGAAGGCACCAAAAACTTTAAATGACAACCAGGAAGAAAATATAGACAAGAACTTAATGTCTTTAAAAATGACTTCAACCTAACTGGGCTCATATGGTAGTCCCTGGCTGGTGGAAGATTTTTCTGGAAGAATTTTGGTTTGTTGTTGTTAGTTGGTTTGTTTGTTTTTCAATTAAAAATTAGGATTCCAGCTAAATGCAATCTTGCTGTAGGAAATATCAACTTCCCTTTTTTTATAAAAAAGAAAAAAGAAAAAAAAAAAGTCTTTGACCTACTTTTGGTTCTTTTGGGCCAAAAAAAAACTAGGTTCTTTTTTTTTTTTTCAGCCAAGAAGTGTTTTGGCTTTGGGACAGCTGATCCTTCACTGGGAAGGTGACCTTTTCCATGAAGCCCCTCGGCTCTGGAGCAGCTCTGGCACCATCCCCACGGCTGCAGGGCAGCACCACCGGCAGCGCCGCGCCCGTGGCAGTGACGTGGGCCGTGTGTCCTGCCGTGCCTGGGGGGGCCCGTGGGCTGGCAGTGTGTCTCTGCGGGGGCTGCCGCTGGCTGGGGGGGCGGCTAAGGGACCTGTGCACCTCGTGACGTGTCTGTACGCAATGTGCCGGCTCGGAAGGTGTCTGTGTGGTTTATGCGTCTCACATGGCGTCTGTGGGGTTGCAGTATCGTGGGTGGCTGCGATGGATGGCAGTACGTCAGCTCTGCGAGTGCTATTCGAGTTGCAGGAGCTGCCTATGGGGAACACATGCATCTCCTCCTGGGGCGGTGGGGATGATGTGCCGCGGAGAGGCTGTGCAGCTCGGGTGATGGTGGGCGCTAGGACGTTCAGAGTGGGGTGGTAGCTTCCCGGGGCTGTCTTGGCTCCATGGTGCCAGCCTGTCTCTCTGGCACTCCTGAGGGACCATTCTGCAGGGCTGCAGAGCAGAATCCATTTTTAAAACTCCCGACAACGAAAAGGAAAGAAGCAAGGCCGCCAGGTCTGCGTCTTTCGTTCGCTAGCCAGGAGAGCCCGTGGGGCTGGGGTCAGCCTGGCCTTCCAGCCCCATGGGCTCTCCAGTCTTGCCCATCTAAGACCTGGTGTGGGCCCATGGCTCTGATGAACATCATGAAACAGAGCACCTCGCTGCTTTCTCGTCTTTACAAGGACCCCAGGCAACGTGCCCCAGCATGCTACGTACTCGTGGGGCCTTCCACAGCAGGAGGGCATTGGGGTCTCTGGGCCAGGGCTGCCGCACGGAAGTGGAGGGCACCAAGCGCAGGCTGTGACGTGAGCTGGTGGCACCACCCTCCCGCTGGCCGCTCACCCCGCAGAGCAACCAGCAAGTCTGCCCAACATCACCACAAAGCTTGCTCCACCACGGGCCTCCTGCAGTGACCGGACCTCAGAGCTGCTAGACTCCCACTTGGCCAAGTTGGCTTGGATGTTGACCCCAGTGGCTTGTTCTTGACCCCAGCTAGCCCAGTTCCCTGGGGAACGTGTCCTGGGACCCTGGTCACGTCACCCCATGGCGGGCAGAGGACTGTGACAGGCTTCTGGGCAGTGGGGAACAGTTGACCATAACTGCCTTGCAGATGCAGCTGCCCCCAAAGTGGGGACCGTCTTCTGGGATGAGCGGGGTCGTGTCCCTCCGCAACTGGCCTGTGAGCAATGTGCCAGGAAGAGCATGGCCAGGACCCAAAGCACAAGGAGCCTCAGGCTGTGCTGATCCCCACCAGGCGTGGGAAGGGGGAGAACAGTTCCACAGCTCACCCATGGGACCTCTGGTGCAGGTGAGCCCTGGATCTGGTCAACTCAGGGCATTGGCTGCTCCTGCTGTGGGGTAGAGAGGGCTGTGGGCTGGTGTGGTGTAGGGTGGATGCCACACTGTGGAACAGGATCAGGCCCAGGATGCTTCCCTGAAGAAGGAGTGGTGTGGGAGGTACCAGGGATGCCACACGCCAGCTGCCCCATTGTTCTTGGGTTCTCCTCCTCTCAGTGTGCCCACCAATGGAACTGGTCCCCCCAGGTGCCGAGGGCACCATCAGGCTTCTGCTTTCCCAGGACAGGATCTCTTGGTTTCCTAATCATGGAGTAGTTCAAACACATCAAAACATGGGAATCTACCCAGGACATGCAGATATTTCTGCAATTTTTTTTCTCCCTTTTTTTTTCCTGTGCATCCCACTTCTCTTCCTCATCCTCACTCTTCCCATCTTCTCTCCCCTGCACCACCCACCTCATCTCTGTCTTCTCTCCCCTGGTTGTGATTCAGGTCACCAAGACACAACCTGAGACCTCCCTGATGAGCTGCTCAGAGGGTGCACCAGTGGGGAGAGGGCACCCCAGATATGGGAGCATCACTTGGACAAAGTTCCACCCGGGGAGCGTGGAGGCAGCGCAGGAGGTGACAGGGATGCCTGTCGTCCCCATGGGGGTGGGTGCGAAGAATGTGGGTCCCCCCTCGTGACTTCCAGGCTTCGAGGTGACAGTGAGAGGAGCACTTTGTGTGAGGTGGTGGCAGTTGAGCCCGGCCGAGGGCTCAGCTGTCCCCAGGGACGTGTCCCAGGGGTGCTCCAGGAGCTTCTTGGCACGGAGCCTGCGCTGGTGTCAAAGGCAGCCTCCTCCATTTGGCGCACAGAGCCGTGGCCCCGAGACCCCCTGCGGTATGGCATGCTGCTCCCCGGGGCGCCCCAAGCCTGCAGCTGGGGACGGGCCACCCCTGCATGGGGGGCCACATCTCCCCGCCCTGCCACCGTCCCCCCGGCCCCGCCGCGCCTCGGGCAGCCTGGCGGGGAGCCTGCTCTGGGCAGCCCTGGGCAGAAACCCGCGGTCGCCCCGGGGAGGTGGTTTTTTGGCCAGCCCATCGCGCCAGGAGGTCGGGCAGCAACACGCAGTGGGCGCTGCCACACGAGACAACAGAGTAGCCACAGTGCAGAGTGTCATACAACAGACGGCGACATGCAGAGGGACACGGCTCAGTCCGACAGACCAACAGCCCAACCTGACGCTGAAGTGTCTGAAGCTCCAGCACGAGCAGACACATTTGCACATTTGGAAACAGCTGGCTTTAGAGGCAGCAATTTGGAAATTTTCTCTGGTTACATGGCAGCAGTGCAAAGCACAAGTTTGAACCAAGGCTGGGTCTTTAACAACCTCCACTTTCAAGCCTTTGTATCTCTTTTCCAGAGCTGCATTACTGCTGACAATAACCAGAGACAGCTGTCACTCCTGTGCCCAGGACTACGTCCCGAATGCTAATCGTCACAAACAAAAATCACATGTAGAGAATGTGACACGCATGGCTCTCGGTGAGGTGACACGGTGCCCAAATTAAATTGGGGTGATTGTTTTTAGGCATACAATGACAAACAGGTACAGGAACACTCAGGAACTTAAAAAAAAAAAAAAAAAAAAAAAAAAAAAAAAAAAAAAAAAAAAAAAAAAAAAAAAAAAAAAAAAAAAAAAAAAAAAAAAAAAAAAAAAAAAAAAAAAAAAAAAAAAAAAAAAAAGGAAAAAAAATGTCATCGGTTTCAAGAAGTCAGCACCGGTAAGGTGAGCGAAGCACAGAGAGGAACATCAGAAATCATCCAGGCAGAAAGAAAACAAAAAAAACAAAACAAAAACTCAGTTGCATCTCCCAACTCATCACAGGACTCCAAGCCACCTCCTGCCTGCCCTCCAGGATCCCAGCATCCTTTCAGGAACACGGGATGACTGACTCACTGACTGACTGACTGACTGGTGACGAACATGAGCTATGCATGTACACTGGCAGCTTCGGGATGGGTGTGTGGCAGTCGATGGGATGGCAGAAGAGAGAAAGAGAGAGAAAGAGAGAGGGCAGAATTGTTCTTCTTCCTCTTACCGTATCCTTGGAGGACCTACGTCTCTTGAAGCTGGAGGCCAGGGTGGAGGTGATGGACCTAAAAGTGGCTTTCTTTTTAGGGTCAGGTTCTGCTCTACCACTTTTTCTATCCTAAAATGAATATGTATAAGTAATTAGATCTCTAGTGTGTTGTTGGAAACTCTAAATCTATTTGAATACTGCCCCGTGTCATGGCTTTCATTTGGGTGAGAAAGCTACTGGAGGTGTTCTGTCACTCCCAGTGCTCCGAGGGCCTCCGTGACCCACAGCTACTGCACAGCCACCACACTGGTACAGCTACGGGGGGCCGGCCTCTGGTCTGGAGTGCTGGAAACCCCGCTGGGGAGTATCCCTGCTCTCCTGGGTGTCTGTGGCCAGGCCGGCACAGCTGACCTCGCTTCCTGGGCATGCTCTGCCTGGCGCCCTGCCCCTCGCTTCCACCGCTAGCCTGGCTGGACAGAGACGTGAGGTGCTGCACCTACCACTAAAAAAAAAAAATTGCTCAGGGCTTTCTCTGAGGCTGAATCCTAGTGCCAGAAGAGAGAGAGAGGACTGCATTGAAAGAGAAGTCATTGTATGAATATTCTGTAAAAAAAAAAAAAGTGTTCAAAAATTCAAATGACGCAGTTGTGCAAAGCCGAACGTGGTTGCTGGTGGTGG
>NW_020955713.1:853070-865664 GCF_003031625.1 Empidonax traillii
GGGAGCACCAGCCGCCATGGTGCGGGGGCAGCGAGCCGAGGGGACCGGCCGCGCTCGGCGGCGGGCGCTGACAACGATTCCTCCCCAATTGCTTTCGTGCCAATGAGTGTGACCTTTCCGACGGGGGACGGAGTGACCAGGTCTGGCTCTGCTACCGCACGGGGGTAACCAAAATGTATCCCGCTGGTGCGTAGAGCATGCTCGGGGATACATTTGCTCCTCCTTCTCAGTTCTCTCTTTTGCGGACATGCACAAACGGAAAGGAAAGCAAGATGAATGGAATGAAATGTCTTTTTCTTCCATGGCATCTCAGGAAATAGCCATGGCAAAACTGTGATCCCAAAAACCATTATTTTTGTTTGTTTGTTTTAACAAATAAATCTTTCCACTTGCCTACCTTCTAGCAATGTACCAGATACTAGTGCTCTGACGTTTCCTCCTGTGGAAAAGTCTTACAATGTCAAACGGCTCTTTACCATGAGGTTGTTTATCCCCACAGGGCAGCATGCTTTGCTCACAGTCCCACAGACTCTGCCCAAGGACCCAGTGCAGTATTTTCTAGAAGGTTGGCAAGTGAAAAATGGCAGTGCGACTAGTGTGCTCTGTCCCAGCAGCCTTAACCCCCTCGGTGCTGCTGCTTTTTGGAAGCAAAGGAAAAAAAAAAAAAAAGAGGTAAAAAAGGCAAAAAAAATGTTGAGAAATGGCTTTTCCGAGACTCTTATCAGTGAACTGAACCCAGTGAGCTCTCAGGATAGAGCAGCCCGGCCTCGTGCTCCCCTCGCTGCTCTCGGGCAGGTCGCTTCCACCCGGGCAGCCCCCCCAAAACACCCCAGCCAGCGCTGCTCCCCCAGGGCCACCGCTCCGGGCTCCTTTTGGGGTCCCCGAGCCTCGTTCTCTCTCTTTCCTTCGCTGGCTCTGCTCCGAGCGCAGTCTCCTTTAGTCGCCTAAAGGATCTCTCGCTCTTCGAACGCTGGTGCTTCCCCAGGGGAAAAAACCAGCCTGGGCGATTCAGACAGAGCCTCCAGCTGTTCTAAACTGGGGTTCAGGGGCACTGTGGGGCTCAGCCCCAAAAGCAGCAGGGTAAGGGAAGTGTGAGGCTGGTGGCCCACAGACATGTCCATGGCTCAGTGGCACTGCCAGGCAGCTCTGACCCTCCTGGGCTTCCCTGCCTTGAGTGGCACAGAGGGGTTCCAGGGACAGGAGAAGCCGGGAAGAACAACAGCCCCATGGAAGAGGCCCGAGGGAGCCTTGGCACTGACAGGGACTGGCATTGCTGGCTCCCATGTGGGGAAATGTCCTTGTCTCCAAAGGACAAGAGCACGCACCACCTCATTTTGGAGTCGGTCCTGGGTGTGACAAGGGCTACCGCGCTGTTGGGGAGCAAGCAGGGAAGGGTAGGTGATGGAAACTATCCCTGGAGCATTTCTCCACCTGAGCACCGGGCAGGGGTGCTCAGTGGCAGCGGATTGACCTCCCCCCATCTGCTGGTGAGCACGGCCAGACCGGACAGCAGGGCAGATATACCTGCAAAGGGAGCCACACTGGCACTGCCTGCTTGGAGCACGTGCTCCCCAGCAGAGCAAAGTCCCCATCCCAAGCTCCACTGGGGGCATTTGGGCCACATCTCTGTCCCAGTTGGAGCTGTGCACAACACCTCCAGGGATGAGGCACTACCCTACAGCTTGCCGGGCACCCATTGATGCCCAGCTGGAGTTTCTGGGGTGTGGGGTGAGGGACAGAGGGCCCCATGCTAATCCACAGCTCTGCATTCACTGATTTTGGTGAAGGAATGGAAAACGCACCTGGTGGAGATTTGCTCTAAAAACGGTTTGTCCTACCTGCAGGTTTTTCCTCCACACATTAACGGCCGCAAACGCCAGCTGCATCTGCTTCCTCCGCGCATCCTTATGTCTTTTGTAAGCTATTTCTATGAATATTAAAAATATCCCGGCAACAATACCTCCAGCCACCAGCATAAACACACCTGAAATAAGCAGGAAAGTTACAGGGGGCAATAGAAATTGCAACATGACACTTCATTTCTTCTGCATCACACTCGGCACCGGGAGCGTTTGCCAACCCAGGGTCCCCCCACCATCCCCCCTAGTCCTGGAGGGGCCGAGGAGGGGAACACAGGAGGTGCTGCAGGGTGGGCAGAGAGGTGGTAGGGTGCTGAATGTCTGTGCAAGCTCTGGTTGGGCAGGCACAGGGCACTGTGCTGCGCCAGTGCTGCGTGCTGGCTGCTGCACCGAGCCCCCGGGCAGACCCCCACGTGGGACTGCGGGGTCGCTTGCACCACACCCCAGCTGTGGAGCTCCAGTTTGTCTTGTTGAGAAATATAGCCATGCACAGAGCTCTGTGCTGTCCTCAGATCCCTGCAGCCCTCGGGGCTTTGGAGTGGTGTCTTGAGGAGACAGAGCAAAGCACCCCCTCTCTCAGTGCCTCTGCCCTGGCTGGTGGTGCTGGCGAGGACGGGGTCCCATCGGACACCCCTCATCCCTCATCACTGCACTGGCTGGGTACAGGACCAGTAGCACCACATTGCTGCAAGGGACACCCTGTCTCTGGGTTCTCACAGCCTTTGCAAAGGGGGACCAAGACAAAAACCCCTCTGCATCCATTTTCCTCTTCTTGCCTCTGCCCAGGGCTCTCAGGGCTGGGGGGCTGTCTCTTGCCTCCAGCCCCCTCCTGCAGCAGGGTCCTCTCCTGCCCTTCCCCAGGTGCTGTTCCCCTCTCTCTGCTTGGGGCAGCTCTGATTCCACAGTGACAGCCACAGTTTGGCCAGAGCAGAGGGAAGGAGCAGTGCTCACAGCAGGGCAGCCCCACGGGTGAGAAGGGCACCCAGGGCATGTGGGGGAAGCTTTGTGGAATTGTTTCAGACAGGGTGGAGTTGGAGCCCACCACAGCAACCTCCCAGCAGGAGGAAAGCACAGACCCAGAAGAAGCAGAGATTTGGCCCAAGAGGAAGCCCTGGAGAGGAGAGTGTCTTGAATGAAAGCAGACTACCCAGCGAGGGGGAAGAAAGAGGTTTGCAGAACAAACCTGCCATATTCTCAAAGGTGAGTGTTGCTGGGGCATTGCTACGGGAATCACACTCCTGATACCTCACCCAAGTCTTGTCCAAATCCTCCATGAAACCGTTCTCGTGGGACCTGGAAGCACAAGGAGACAGGACAGAGTAGTCACTGGGAACCAGCAACATGCAGCTGGGGCACACGTTGTGCCTTTGTGCCCCCTGTATTAGGACCCTGCACTTGTCTGCAGCCTACAAACAATAGGGACCAAGGATGTGCTGGCTGTGTGTGAGTGCACACGTGTGTGGTCTTCACATGGACAGTGTGAGTATGGCCTGTCTGCAGGGGCTGCCAGTACTGCAGGTGCTCACCCTCCCCTGCACAGTGGCTGTGAGCAGGACCCACAGCTTCCCAGTACCCCTGGGGCAGCTGTGGGGCAGACAGCTGTTGCCAAAAGAGCCACATGTAAGGCGTGTTCCCATGGAAAGGATGGAGCTGGCAGCTGTAGGCAATGCTCAGAGAGCATTTGGAGAGAGGCTGCAGGGAGTGGACATGAACCACGTCTCCCAGTTCCCTCCTGCATGGTCCCCCCACCTGCCAGGGCCACTTGAGAGCTCATGCAATGCTGACCCAAATCGTTTTGTGGGATCCCCAGCACCCTCTAGGTCAGGGCACTGCTGCCTGGCAGAGCACAGAGCACACATCTCACCATGGGCCCCCTGCACTTTCCTCCCTGTTGTACCTGGCACGTCCCCACCGCCTTTCTGGGCCACCTGCAGCCTTGGGCTTCTGCATCCTCTCCCAGGAGGGTACCAAGGACCCCTGTGGCCTCTTCAGGCTTCTCACATTGTTTACCCAAATCCCATCTGTCACCCATCCCCACGGTAAGATCACCCCACAGATGGGGTAACCACGGCTCCCTACATCACCCTGGGTCCTGCCTGTGTCTTCCACATCCTGCCCATCCTCTTTCTCAGGCTTTTCATCTCCACATGTTGGGCAGGACTGTGGTGGCTCCTGGTCCTGTCTCTCCTAAAAACAATCTCACGTCTGTCTCTCTCCATTTGCTGCTTCCCAGCTGCCTGTTCCTCCATCGCCACATTCGTCTGTCTGACACAAGTGTGGCATTTCCAAACTAATACAAGGCAATCTCTTGTTACCCATAATACCAGTCTGACCTGTGACACTCCACACTGCAGGCTAATGCTGGTGGAAAAGCCTTAGCTGGACTCAGCAGGGGTCCTGACATATCCCTGCCTAACAGGAATAGCCAGAGCTGAAAGAAAGCCCCTGGCAGACCAAGCCAGGGCAGTGCAATGCTGTCAGGCTGGCTGAATCCACAAGGAGAGGTGGGGAGATGGCAGCACCCACACCCTGCTCACTGCGACCTGGAGCGGGGTGCCCTCAGCTTTCTCTGCCAGTTTTCCCTACACTCCTGGCCAAGCCTGGCTCCTGATCCCTGCCCTGCTCTGCTCTGCTCTCCCACCAGCTCCCTGCTGCTCCCCCAGCCCTGCAAGCTGGAGCTGAGGCTGTGGGTGCCCATGCTGGCCGTTCCGTGTCCCCTGTGTCAGGAGGGACACGGCAGCCCCCAGCACCCCTGTCCCTGCAGGGGGGAAGCAGTGCCTGGCATGAGGCTACTTGCGTGCCAACACATGCAGCATTGGGGGCAAGCCCCACGCCACGAGCTGTGTACGGACTTGAGGATGGCCAGGGAGACGTTCTGCTTCCACGGGCTGTCCTTGCGCATCCCGATCCCGAAGCCGGAGCGGAAGAAGAGTTCCCCCGTCGTCACCAGGTCACACTTCTGGGAGGCTTCGAACTCCAGCACGGCCGAGTCCCAGATGAAGGCGTGGAGCTTGCTGGACAGAGAGAGAGGACAGGCAGGTGAAGTGGGGCAGCCCAGCCGTCTGCAGCCGCGGCGGGAGCAGCCAGGGTGCTCCCAGCCCTAATTTAAGCACTGAAGCCACCCAGCCTTGCACAGAAGGAAGAGCAGAGGCCAGAAGGGCCAGGGCTCCCACTGTGCTGTTCCCCACACAGACCTTGTGCTCTCCACCCAGAGACCTGAAACGCACCAGGAACAGGAAGATCCCTCTCGGCACCACGTGGGAGGTCCCACCAGGACACACTTGGATTGCAGCTCCCTTGACCCTGCGTGCTCCACCCAGCTGTAGCTCCCTGAAACCCCTCCCAGCACAGCCAGACAGGGCGCTGGCCCCACTCACTTGTCCCTCACTGCCTGGATGGCTTCGGCAGCGCTCTCGTAGTTGTGCTTCTCCATGTGCCGGTACATGGTGCTCAGCTCCACCTGCCGTCGGAAGTAAATGTCCACGGAGCTCTGCTTCACCGTGGCGTAGATGAACTTGTCGGAGGGGTTGCGCAGCTGAAAGGCAAGGACAGACCCCGAGATCAGCTCATCTGGGGAGATCGTGGTGCTCCTAACACCGCAGCTGTGGGCTTGATTCCTGCTGGGTCATTCACTGAAAAGGGGGACTCGATGATCCTTGTGGGTCCCTCCCAACTCAGAATATTTTGTGATTCTGCGACAAGGCTCCTATTTTTTCTGTCCTTCATCAGCAAAACTGGCTTTCCCACCTCCTTCAGGGACCTGTTCCCTAGAGAAGACCTTGATCTCCTCAGAGGATGCCGCAGGGCAGTGGATGCTCTGGGACCGTGGTGGCAGAGCAGGGGACACTGTGGGACAGGGACACCATGGCACTGAGGGTGCAGGAGGCTGTGGATACCACGGGGCTGGCAGTGCCCTGGGCAGGATGCAGCAGGGTGTAGGGCACTGTGGGTCAGTGCTGCTGCAGGGCACATTCCTGTGTGATGGGGCTGATAAGCTGTGGCTGTGTCCTTGCCAGAGCAGGAAATGGATTTGAGGCATGTGGAGAGTATTGACTGTACCGCAGGGACAATTTCATTAGGTATAAGTCATCTATAATTAATTGTTTCCTCGTTGGTTAGTGGAGGCTCTCCAGGAACTGGCAGGCAGTTTGCATAGGGGTTATTCTGGACAAGCTGATCCCTCCCCATGTCTGTCCATTCCCACTCAGAGCAAGGGCTCAGACCCATCAGGATCAGCCCAGGAAGAGCTTGGTTTTGCCCCCTGGCATAGCTCCCAGCCACGGTAAATCAGGGCTCTGGGAACTACAAGCCACATTACATGCCCAGAGGTGGGCAGGGAAGGGGAAAGCAAGTGAAGGGGTTTACCCTGGGGTCGTTGATGCCTGTGATTCTCTCCTCAGGTCTGTCTAACACCAGGAAGGCTGCCAGGTTGGCAGTGTATGAGGCCACAATGATCATAGCAAAGCCAGCCCACACCATGCCAAGAATACGGGCAGAGAAACTCCGGGGAGCACCTGGGGGGAGAGAGGAGAGATCAGACTGGCACGACAAGGGCCTGGCTTGGTCATCAAAGACACGTCAGTCTATGTGAGACCAACGGCAGCTGCAGACATGCACCATCTATCTGCTCTGCCAAGAGCTGTGCAAGCAGCTTCTGCATTGCCTGAACCAAGAAAAAAACAGCTCCTTCCAGGGCATGCTGTGTCCCATCCTCCATGGGTGGGTAACTCTGGGCAGGATGCACAGCAAAGGAAGACCTGTTTACCCCACTGACACTGGGGGTGGAAGGGTAGCCCTCACAAGTGCCACAAGTGTGCCACACTCAGCATTTCCAGTCTTCTACCAGCCTGCTTCAGGGAAGGCTCAGGGAGTGAGGTCCCCAAAGGGCATCAGCCTCATCAGTGAGAGGCTTCTCCCTCAGCCTTCTCAGCTCAGGGCCAGGGCTGCAGGGCACATCAGTCCCACTGTGAGCTGTGACTCACCTTCTCCAATGCCAGAGTTCAGCAGGACCCCCCAGGAGAACCACATGGCCGAGGAGAGGGTCAGGGCATCCTCCTCCTCCTCCTCACTGTTTACTTTGAACCGGCCAAAGGGGCTGGAAAACAAGATAAAGAACTCCTCTCATTTCCCAGAGCCTGGTTTCTGGGGCTCTCCACTGTGCCCTCCTAAGTGTCCTGATGCAGCCCTGTATCACTCAGCCCTACAGCCTGTGCCTGTGTTCCAAACAGCTCTTCCTCATCATGTCCTGCTGCCTTGCACATCCCCAGTGCTGATAGGCAACCCTGCACATCCCACTCTGGTACCAGTCCCATCACACGTCTCTCCAGACCAGAAGGATGATCTGATCCTGACCAGCTCAAGCCTCTCCCACTGCAACACGGAGGGTTCACTGCAGATCAGCCACCAAGGTGTCTGGGCACAGGGCTGAGGTGGGGACAGGTTCCCTGCCCTTCAGAGGAGCTGTCACAGGGCTAAGGAAGGGCCAGAGGAAACTATCTCAGGGGAAACTCAGGCAGCCAGAGGGGACAGGAGCCTCAGCCCAGGGCTGGTGAGGCAGGGAAGGTGGGGTTAGTTCCTGTGAGAGCTCCCCAGAGGGCTGCAGGGCTGTGCCTGACACTGCGGGGACCCAGGGGATGGTTCCCAGGAGCACCTCCCTGTCCCCTCCAGCCCTTGGGGGGCCCGAGGTGCACTCACCTGAATCGGTCTAAGAGGTACAACATCACTGCCACCACGTGCACGGACAGCCCCACCAGCAGCCAGAGGGTGCTCTGGAAGGGCTGCATGAATGAGTCCAAGGTGCTGCGGGGGATTTCCTGGCACACAGAGAGAGGAGAACAGCGCTGGCACCCACCACACCCACACCCTGCCCACCTGCCCAGACCCACAGGGACCCTGCCCTGCTCTGAGCTCCTCCTGCTCGGCTACACAGGAAGGGTGAGGGTGGCAGAGAAAAGAGCCAGCACTAAACCCAGCCTGGGGGTTGGGGTTTGCAGGGGCTGCCCTGGAGTGGGCAGGGGCAGCACGGGTCGAACTGGGCATGGTGTGGGCATGGCACTTCTCTGTTATGTGGGGAGCAGGGGTCACCTCCCCTGTTCTGCAAAACACCCCACCCCAGCCCATACCTTCTTCACAAGGATGGTGAGTCCCTGGTACTTGAAGGGCTTGGAGAACTCGATGTACTGAGCCCGCTCGTTGTTGATGGTGAGGGGAGCCACAATCATGTCTGCTTGGCCACTCAGCAGCTCCCCCATCATCCCATTCCACTCCTTCTTGTTGCTGTTGTTCACCTGCCAGAGAGCCAACACAGGATCAGACTCCTGCCCTGACACCCTTCCCCCATCAGCCAGGATCCCCACAGGATCCCCGTCCTGCACTGCCCTCCCTCCCCACCCCTGCTCCAGGGAAGGGCCTGGGGGCGTCTGAACACATGATACAGGCAAAGAGACATCACAGTGCCCAAACTCACCCGCTCTTGGGTACCAAATTTACCATCAGCCACCAGGTGAACCTCATAGGTGAAGTTCATGACCCCTGCCAGGCGGATGAGCAGGTCGATGCAGAAGCCGTAGCAGCACAGAGCCACTGTGGGACGGCCTGTGGAGGGGACAGAACGGGGGCAGGAGTGGAGTGGAGTGGAGTGGAGGCAGCCCTTTGCCAGGAACCCCATGCAGGATCCATGCCTGTCCCAGTGAGAACAGCCACCTCGTGGCTCTGGTTCCATGTGGGGTGTAACCACGTTATCCTTCAGGGCCGTCTGCCTTGACCACCCTCTCACTGCCTCCATCACCTCTGGTGTGGGAGCAAAGAGGTCTTTGCTGGGGGCAAAGGGGTCTCATTCCTTTGCTATGTCCCAGAGAGGTGGGCTGAGAGTTGGTGCTACCCACCCACTGAGGGCAGGGTGGACCCAGCAGATTGAACACAGCCCAGGACACAGCTCAGGGCTGGGGGAATGGTGTGCACAGGAAAGCATGACGAGCCAAGGGGATGCCCTTCAGGTGGATTTGGGCAAGCCTGGCACTGCTGAGCAGCTCATGCTCCCCCCAGGTGCTCACTCCTCATCCTGACACAGGCTTTCCATATCAGTTGGAAACTGGTGTTGTTCATATCAGTGCAGGCAGTGCTAATGTGCCTCGAGTGTCTCACTTCTGCTGGAGATCAAGGCAAAGAGAACTGGAGCATGTCAGGAGACAGAAACTTGGGGTGCAACCCCCAAAACAGCCCTGCAGCCCATCCAGAAAAGAGGATCTGTTGGGTTCAAGTAATGTGTTGGGTTCAAAAACCTGAGCCCCAGTGCCCAGTTCCTGCACAGCACTACTGTGGGGCTGAGCTGATGGGGGTCATTTGGGGGCTGACTGTGCTGTCCCCTTTCTGCCCCTCATCCTCTAGGCTTCCTGTGTGACTGAGCACTCCCTGAGACCCCTTCCTGGAGTGGCAGTCTTCATCAGCTGGGTGGGCTGGGGGCTCACCCCCACGCTGAGTTACCTGGGATGGTCTCGTTGGGCCCAGTGCAGAAGACCTTTTTCACAGGATCTCCGTTGATGGTGAATTCCTCCCTGCACGTCCCATCTGCTTGGGTGGGCTTCACATACACAAAGGGCTCCTGGTGGATCGTCACGATCTGCCAGGCCAAGCACAAACACCCTCTTGTCTCTGTCCCCTTCCAGAGCTACATTTCCGTGGTGAGGGCCTGGGCTCCCTCTCCACACCAGCACGGCTAAAATGCCCAGGTGCCCTCCCCAGCTGCCATCTCAGCACACAAGACTGCTCAGCCCAGCAGCAGGACCTGGCTTTGGCACAGGGGAATCACAGAATCATAGAACCATTTAGCTGGAAAAGACCTTTGAAATCGTGAATTCCAGCTGTTCACCCAGCACTGTCAAGGCCATCTCTTAAGAACAATTGCTTTCCCTGATCCCAAGGTGAGGAACAGATGTATCAGCACTCTCCTTCGTGTGAGACTTTCTCATGAGCCTCAAAACCCCTCTCCCTAACAGGAGGCTGATGGGAGACACCACACAGCCAGGATTAGTGACCAGAAAGGGCCTCTAGACACAGTCACACTGCCCCGAGCTAATGCAGATATTTCAGTCCTACCCTAGACTTTTTCAGTTGAGCAACATCCCAAAATACCAACACCACCTCTGCAGGGACAAGGGCTCCACTACCAGCAGGAATGTGTTCCTTGCCTGGGCAGCAGGACAAATGAATGGCCATAGTGGTAAGACTGGCCTGGCCAGGATCCAGTCACTAAAGTGGCTGCTGGGTGACACCTAAGGGAAGAGCATGACAAGCAAAGCAAGACTGGAGACATCTTCTTCCAGTGTCACCTCCAGCTTCTGGAGTTTGATTCCAGCTGAAAGCTGTGCTCTGAACACCCTCCAGTACCTTCTGTATTGTTCTGCTACATCCTCTCTGAGGTGCCCTGGGTTTGCAAAGGCTGCTGAGAGCTGCAGAGGCAGCAGTGGAGGTGGAGGCAGATAAAGCCATGGCCTGGCATGCAGAGAGCTGAGGAGACCTGCCACCCCCTAATGCCGTTTGCTGTTACCTTCAACTTGGTCGACATCTGATAGCCTTGAGGTTTCTCGGTTTCCCCCCCGGGCCAGATAATCTTCCTGTCGTTGGTCAAGACCTGTGATTGATCCCAGAGGAAGCAGAGGGATGTAAGGCCACAGGTAGACACCCCGGTGCACACACTGCTCCCTCCCAGGCCAGGCCTGTACGTACATTGCTGCCGTTGTAAATCCCAACTTGGACCAGTTTCCGATTCTGCAGGTTCATGATGCTGTAGTTGGCAAACTTCCTGTCCCCATCCTCATTGAACTCCACCCTGCCGGTGACACCCTCCGAGTACTTGGAGGACATCAACACCCTGGAGAGGGAAACACAGTGGGGACAACCTAGAAAACCTGCTGTGGCCATTGGGACACCTAAGAAGGCATCAGAAGGGCAAATCTCTCAGTCACCTGCCATATGCACACTACACTACAGAAATCCAGCCAAGGCTGCCTATGGTCTGTTCACAGACCAGAAACCATCCCCTCCTGGTGGATGGAGTCATTTGCCTGAATGTTCACTACCACATCTGCTCTCACTGTCCCTTGTTTTCCAGTAGATCATTCCCATTTCCTTAAGGAATTGTGTCCCACAACACCCAAGAACACCTTCCTCTTGGTGTCCCTTGGGAACTGTGTCCATGTCGCCATTCCTGGTGCCTCTGATTGACACCAGCTCATCACAGCCTACAACAGAGCCCCAGGAACACACATACCCCAGCAAGAGGAGACCAGCCCCCAAACTCTGGAAAGATGATAGTGAAGACACAGAATGATTGCCTGAGCCGCTTGTGGAGAACAACTTTGACTCTCTCATGCCAAAGACTGTGTCGCTGCAGAGGATACCAGAAATATTCCTAAAACAAACTCCAGGTTTTGCAGGTTCCATGCTCAGCAGAACCCAGGTCTGCAGGGAATTGCTGCTGTACCACAGTCCAGCCTGCAGAAGAGGCCCTGTGGCTCCAGCATCCACACTGATGTGCACAAAGTTTGGGTTCTGGGAAGCACATGCAGCATCTGCCAATCCTTCTGCCCGTGGAGGCAAGACCCAACACACGCATGCTCTCATCTGTTGAGCAGCCTGTCCCATGCAGGGAGATCTCTTGCCACCAAGCTCTGCTTGCAGCACACTGACCCATGCCACAGCCCTTGCAATGTTCAGCAGGAAATGTGTCCACAGCACCGAGCTCCAGTTTGACAGAAACACTCCCCTACCCTGATTTGGCAGAAAACCCCCCTCTCTCCCACTTCCACCCATGGAATTATGATCCAGACTGGAGGAGATCACGGCCCCCAGATCTTTTCCTCCTAGAGCCATTCCCTGCCCACACATCCCAGCTGCCCAAGCATTGCCCTGGGCAGCACGGGTTGGCATGGACCAACTCGGTGCCAGGCACCACATGATGCCTAAACTGGGTGCCACTTCCTGAGCCTGTGTCTGGGATAGTTTTCTAGGAGAGATGTAGCCTTCACATCCAAATCATGCAGGAGAGTCCAGTCAGCCGTATGCCACATGCCCCAAAGCTGTAGTGACAGATACTCTGAGCAAAGCTGCCATGTCCTCCTGCACCTTTTCCACATACTCCCACCTTTTCCAGCTCTCCCCCAGCAGGTCCTCTGCTCCCTTCAGCAGGACCCTTTACCAAATACCTCTTGAAAAGGGGTCCTGTCTTCCAGATGTTGGTGTTGCCCACGCAGCCCCGTGGTGGGTCTGTGATGTTCTCCTTCTCAAACAAGTCGTGCACGGCCTGTGCCACCACGGCAACAGCGTCACTGATGTGGGCGGACTCGTTCTTCCCATTGATGAGCTGCAAACCGATCACTCCTGCCCGAGAGGAGAGGAGGAGGCGGGTCGGCACTCCTGGGCTCGCTGGCTGCTCCAGCTTTGCTCCCATGAACAGGGCTTGGGGACAAGCAAGCGCCTGGTGATGGAGTGGGGACCCCTGGATGCAGTGGGGAGTTGCCCGAGCTTCGGGCAGGGGCAGCGGCGCTGGGCGGGCACCGTCCTGCCTGCCAGAGGGGTCTGGGGACAGCTACACGGCCACCGACTCCCTGTGCTCCATCCCCACTGCCCTGCCCAGCCCTTCCCCCAGGCGATGGGCAGCTTGCAAAGCCCCAGTGACGTGGATTTGGGGTCTGGCAGTGAGAACAAGGCTGCTGGACTGCTGGCTCCCCACGCAGGC
>NW_020955713.1:866779-881195 GCF_003031625.1 Empidonax traillii
GTCCCTGCTCCCCCCAGAGCAGAGCTCAGTCCTGCCCCTCCTCTGCCCCTGCCCAGGCAGTTGGAACTGCAATGAGCTCTCCCCTCAGTCTCCTCTTCTGCAGCTGAACACACCAAGTGCCCTCAGTGTCCTCACACGCCTTCAAATCAAGGCCCTTCCCCATCCTCGTTGCCTCCTTTGGACACTCTCTAAGAGCTTTATGAAGGGAAGGGCAATGCAGCTCCAGGTGCTGAATGGTCCCTTTTCTCCTGTGTCAGGTCCCAAGGGGGTGTCAGTCCCAGGACAGACACAAGTCCAGGTATCCCTTCTCTGACAGGTGTTTCTCCTGGGTAACACCTCATTTCTTCATGCAATGGGAATCTTTCTCCCAGCTTCACCCGATCCCACAGGGCCCAGCACTGCTGAGCATCAGCACATCTGGCCCAGTCCTTATGCTGCAGGCACGGGGACAGAGAGACTCCCCTCCCACACAGCTGGGCCAGGATACACCACCATTAACTGCAACTGGTTCTGCAGCTGCTGACACTGTGCAGGACAGACATCTCAGCCACGCTGGGGACTGCCAGCTCCCAGGCCAGCAGCATGTCCAGCACAGCACAGCACCCACCAGCTCCCCAGGACAGCCATGTCTGGGGTTGTGCTGCATTCAGCTGGGGGAGAGTTAATTTTCTTCCCCGTGGCTGGTGTGGGGCTGTGTCTGGGTTTGTTCTGGACACTGGGTGGATATACAGGGATGTTTCTGTTATTGCTGAGCAGGGCTTACAGAGGGCCAAGGCTTTTCTGCTTTCCTGCTGCCACACTGGCCTGGAAGTTGGGAGTGCATGGGGGGCTGGGGGAGACACATCAGGGACAGCTGACCCCAGCTGATCCAAGGGATACTCCAGACCATATGATATCATTTTCAGTATGTAAAGTTGGGGGAAGAAGGAGTGGGGCGGGACATTTGGGGTGATGGTGTTTGTCTTCCCAAGTCACCATTCTGTGGGGTGGGGCCCTGCCCTCCTGGAGGTGCTGAACACCTGCTGTCCATGGGAAGGGGTGAAATAATTCCATGTTTTTCTTTGCTTGTGTGAGTGGCTTTTGCTTTCCCCTTTCCCTATTAAACTGTCTTTATCTCAACCCTCGAGTTCTCCATCTTTGACCCTTGTGATTCTGTCCCTGATATCGTTGTTGGTGAGTGGGTGAGTGGCTGAGGGGCTTGGCTGCTACTGGGGCTTAAACCACCACAGGGATTTTCTCTCGGGCTCCTTGGAAGGATGACAAACCCTAAACCTGCTCTGACTCCAGTTCTGGGCAGTGCTGCAAAGGGGAGAGGAGAAGAGCAGGCGGGGAGGGGAAGGAGTGGCACTGCCTTACCTGGCAGAGAGGATGATGACCCGAGCCTCCAGCTCCTTCGCCTCCAGCAGCAGCGATGTCACATTTTTGGTTCCAGGGTCAAACTGAAGCACTTTCTCAGCCTGTGATTAGTGTGAGCAAAGATGGTTAGTGTGGGAGCCCCAGGACTGGTGGTGAGAGCCATGCTATCTAGAAAAGGTCAAGAGAATTCATTAAACTGCACAAAAGTCTGCTAAATAAGGTTGGTTATAGTTTTTTTTTCTTTTTTCTTTCTTTTCTTTCTTTTCTTTCTTTCCTTCCTTCCTTTCTCTTCTAAGATTTTGACTTTTTGGTTGTTTTATTTTTTTATTTTTATTTTTTTGCACTGTGCATGCAAACTGAAGTCAATCAAGACCCAAAAAGAGGCGTGCATTGTACAGGAAAGAGAAAAAGGCTTTGAAATGCAATTGAAAACTCAAACGAGTGTTGTTTTTCAAAAACATGGGAAATGAAAAAAACATTGCACAAGGTTAACCTTTGGGAGTCAAAGTGAGCAACTTACACCAAGGAACCGTTTCCTTTGGGGAGGAAAGGGGGTTGGTTCAACTTTTCAAAAAAAAAAAAAAAAACTTGCAAGTTAATTACTGGTTCACATGCATGTTTCAAAAAGAAATCCTTCCAGGGTCAGCTGGCTAAGTTTCCATTCTCAAGTCCAAACCAAACTATCTCAACATAAAAACGTGCTACCAAGAAACATAGTCATGGATTTTTTTTTTCCTTTCTTTTATTTTCTTTTTTTTTCTCTTTCACTTTTTTTTTTTTTTTTTTTTTTTTTTTTTTTTTTTTTTTTTTTTTTATTTTTCTGGTGGCTGTGGCTACTTTTCATTTGCTAGTTAGGTTGGTGGGCGGCGTGCATTTCCATGCATATATACCTTGGGTCCTCGCTTGTTGTCATAGGAAAGTTGGTCGAGGTTTTCATAGTTCCTTTTTTTACTCTGATGAATAATGTGCACAGAGAAAATATGTAGACACAGAAGAATATTATAAACAGTTGAAAATGACGTGTAGTAAAGCAATCCAACATCCACCTCCTCCTCCACTGTTTGCTAAAGGGTCTCTATAACGCTGGAGCTCGCAAAAACCACTATCAGGACAGAGAGTGCCTCAGCTGCCACGGGAGTCCCGGTGCAAGGCCATGTCACACAGAGCAAGCCTGAGTGCCACAGCTGGTGCGATGTTGCAGGTGCATTTCCCTTGCGGGACTGGGGGGATTCTTCGGCAAGGAATTTTTTTATCTTAAGCTCAGAAACAATCTAAGGGCCTAAGTGGTGGGCTTTCCATGGAATTACCGTGGAAGTAAAGGACAAAATGTTGTGTACGGGAGGTGCTGCATGAAGGCAAACTGTCACAGTTAAGAGTATTAGCAGTGCTAGAGTCACTACGAGCATTACAATCCTGGTCACCCTCAGAGAGTTCACAGCAAGCGAGGTGTCTCAGCTGAACTTCTCACCCCCTGAAAGGAGGGAGCAGCCTTTTGGAGCTCTGTTGACATCCAAAAGAGAAAGGTAACGTTCTCTACGTCCCATGCTGGCTCAAAGCGTGGCGATATGAAGCGATGGTGATCATGGGATGGCATTGCAGCTTTTACCTGGTGCCTGGGGAGGGCCAAGGGCACCTCGTGGCTCTGTGGCACAAGGGTGGCCCTGGGAGGTGCAGCTCCCTGAGAGCACAGTGCCCATAACCTGGTCCTACATGTGGCTGGTGGGGCTCACTGCTTGGTGGTCTCCACGCTGCTGAGCAGAGCGTCACTGGGGCTCAGGGCAGGGGGCTCAACATGCTCTGACCCTGGAGATGAGGGAGTGGAGTGGAAAACCTTCTCCTCCCCTTGTCTCCTGCCTGAGCCACTTCTGCTGCCTGGCTCCAAAGGAGCCCAAGGCTCGAAACCTACTTCTGGAGGTTCCCTCCTCTGCAGGCAGCGTGCTGAGGGCCAGCAGCCTCTGCTCTCAGGAGCTGTGACCCTGCAGCAGCGTGCACAGAGCCCCGTGGATCCTCCTGGGAGCAACCCTCGTGGTCAGCAATAACAGCAACCTGACAATGCCTTCAGGAGAAGGCTTGGCAGGTTTTGGTGGGACAATGTCTGACCTCTTCTTCTTGTTCCCACCCCACCCCCGCTGAGCATCCCTGATCTGTGTATACGGGGTACGGGACACAGCTCTATTCTGATCTTCATTTTTCCACAGCCTTAAGGCAATGGCAACTGATCCCTGACAGGAGCCAGACCCTCTGCACCCCTGAAGTGCAAGGGTTCATGTTCCCAGGTTGTTTTTCAGACAGCCAGGTTTTATCTCTGTGTCTTGCTTGCCTTTTCCTGAGCGCCCAGGCCAATCTTTGGCAGGGCATTTTGCAGGTGTGCTTTCTGTGCAACCGTGTGGTCTTTGCTTTCCTCTCCTTGGACACAGCCTGGCAGGTCTTCATTGCTCAAAGGAATTGAGTCCTTGCAAGGCAAAGTATCTGAGGAGGCAAAATCTGCTTGGAGCCCAGGTCTGCCTTCACTTCTGATGACATCCACAGCCAGGATTTCTGCAGTGGCTTCTTAGAGACTGCTGAGATTGCAGTGAGACCTGGGGTAACAACTGCCTCCAAGGAGGACAGAAGGGCAGGACAGCATGAACGTTCTCCAGTGATGGGACACTGGTCATTTCTCCTTAGGCACTGTCAGTGAAGCCAAAAACTTGGTCATCCGTCTTGCAGCCTCCAGACATGAATAGCCTTGTGTGCCTGGGATATGCACCTCGATCCAGGCTGGTCAGTAGAGTCTTGGGTACAGCAAAGCTGGCACCTGATCACCTCTCCCTGTCACTCTCCCTATTTCCAGAACTAGACTAATAATGTCTCTTTTTCCCCCCCCATTTTTCCATGTGGTCCTGCAGCCCTTCCCTGCTCTTCAGCTCATGTTTCACACAGGGACCCACAAATTAAAATTTCCACCAGGTTTGAGGCATTCATTGAAAGAGTTGTCACTGTCCTGGAGAAAGGGACCCAGAACACCAGAGACCTGCCACCTCTGACTTGGACAAACTTCACAGGGTCCAACATTCCCTCCTGATCCTGAGCAGCACTGGTGGCCTGCCCAGATGGATGAGCATCTGGGGTGGAGCAGTAGAGTTACTGCTGACAGACCTAAGACAAGGCCAGCATGTGGGATGTGCCAGGACTGGCCAGCATGGCCTGAGTGCTGGGCTTGGAGTGCCTGGTGGAAGTGAAAATCCACACAGTGGTGCCTGAGTGACACCCAGGGCCAGTGCAGGCTCTGGGGGACACAGCCATGCTCCAGGGCAAGAGCTCAGGTGGGCAGGTGAGTCTCTGAGGACAGGACCTCGGGGACTGTGATCCAAGCCTGCAGAGGTCGAGATCAGGTCTCCTGCCTGCTCCCTCCCCAGGGCCAGGCTGCCCTTGAGAGGCTGGGCAGGGCCCCAGGTACCACTGCATGGCATGAAGAGAGAGAGCACAACAGTGATCAGAAGAGGAATTAGAAGAAGAGACTGAGGCAAACAGGAAAGCCCCAGCAGGCTATGTACCACCTTCAAGAGCAGTCACACCTGTCTGTTTGACATTTGTTGCAAGAGAAAAAGAAACAAGATGCAGTGGCAAACCCCAAAGGGAAGACGAAGTGACCTACCACTACAGAGCAGGTGCCCCAGACTGGAGAGTGGCCTGGGCATCTGCAGCAGCCCAGTGGCTGCCAAGACATGTTATAGATGCAGAGCAAATGTGGGGCAGGTCTGAGCACATCCCCCACTCTCCATCTTTCAAGCTCCAGATCTAAAAGCTTTCCCATGTGATGGACAGGCTGAAGAAGAGATGCACCCTGTGCCTGGGAGCATCACATGGAGCAAGCAAGGAGTGGAGGCGTGAGAGGGAGCAGCAAAAGGGAACACAGAGGAATTACAGGAAAGCAGAAAGTGGAAATCAAAAGCTGCAAGGAAAGGAATAAGACACTGGCAGTGGCTCTCCTTGGATGAGTGACATTGTGCTGGGAATAGGCTTTGGAGTGAAATATATTCCAGTCACCCAGTGGGAAACTGCCTTTGGAGGCAGGAGGATCCCACTAGCTGATGGCACGTCAGTGTCTCACGATGACCCAGGATGCAGCAAGGATGAGACCCCTTGGAAATCACCGCCAAAACCAAAAGCCTGTTGTTCAGTGTGGCTTGTGCCAGCCTGCAGCCCTGCACCAGTTGTTGACAGGGAGGTGATGAAGAGCAGTAACAGGCTGCTCTCTCTGATCTCTCAGCTGAGCCACCAACTCCAAGCACAGGAAGTGTCTATGGCCACACCTCTCCAACAGCTGACTGACTGCCAAAAGTCCAGCAGCTGCTGGTGGGGCTGGAGAAGATCAGATTGAGGTCCCTGCCTGTGACCCAGGAGGGAACAACCCCAAATTGGTTCCTGCCCTGATGCTGCTGGAGACTTGGATGGGCTCGGTGTCTGCACACCCAAAGGGGGCTCACCCTGTCCCAGGCAAGAGAATATGCTGGGACTTCACCCTGTAGGACAGGAGGTGGTTCCTTGCCTTGCAGATTGCAGCCAAACAGCTCCTGCGTTCTCCTTCCCTGCTTGTCTGGAAAGTTTTCTTGGTCCTTTCACTCCACGCCGCAGGTCTGTGGTTGTCCTCCTGAATCTCTAGCAGGCTGGGGGACCTCCCTCCCTGCTCCCTGCTGGCCCTGAGTGCAGGTGCAGTGCATCTGCTGCAGAAAGCCGCTCCCGCAGCCACAACCGCCCTCTGGTAACAGCAATGGGTGTCAGGAAAGCAGCGTTTGGCATGTGCTTCGATGGAGATGGGAAGGGGCGCCAGCCTGCGGCCCACAGCTCTACACAGAGGGTGCTGAACCCCTCGGGGCGGCAACGCTCCAGCTGCCTGACCCCTCCTAAGCCTCTAAGGTGAGCCCCAGGAAGCCAATTGAGAAGCTGCTTTTCGGGGTTGGTTTGGCATTGCTGGGTCTGGCTGGCCCCAGGGTGGCTGCAATGGGGCAGGTGCTTCCCTAAGCTGAGTGACTGGTCCTCTCCTTAGGTGGGAATCTCGGGCGAGGCATTTGCAGAGCTCCAGGTTATCCTTCCCTTCATTTTGTAGTCGATTTACATGTAGGAGATTTTGACCATGGCAAAGCAAGTGAAATGAATAAAGTACAAAGTTCTGTCAGGTACTAGTCAGACACTGTTGATGCTTTAAGCATGTTAGCCATGTTACAATGGAAAGAAAAGGTGTTTTACATACAGAAATCTACATACATACAACAGCCCGAGACTTCTAGTTTTGTTGTTGCTTAAACAAAGCTACAAGACAATGTTCAGGAACTGACCTTGGACTCTTTCTCCTCCAGGAGGGTCTCCAGCTTCTTTTGTGCAGCACGACCTTCGTGGTCGTCACTGACTATCAGAATGACGTGATTCCAGTTGAAGACTCTCATCATCTCAAACCAGACATTGGCCTGGTGAGAGTATGGTGGGACCGTGCGCAAAAAGGACAGGTGGATGCTCTGCAAGGAAGAACAAGAGCTCAACACAGACTGTGGGGTTGTCAGCCGGGTTTGCAGGGACAGGGCTGGGATCACAAAGCCATTTTGGGAAGACCTCTGGGTTGCACACCTCGAGCACACCTCTAATGCTAACCTGCTCTCCTTCCTTCTGCCTGAGAAGCAAATCCTGGCTATGATTTTGTACCTCTCTGTGGTTAATCCAGAGCATGGCAAAGAGGGTTGTTTGCTTTGTGGTCCACAGTGAAGAAAAGCCTGTTGAGCCACGAAGGGCCAGCAGTGTTCAGTGCAAATATAGCCTTGCCTCTTGACCTTTCAAAATTGTCACTGAGCAATGGCCATCACAAAGATGTTGAATTCCCTTTAGAGAGGAGCAAGAGGCAGGAACAGGCAGCTATATATTCGTTATTTGTCATGATAGAAGTTCAGAAAAGCAGTTTTATAACATGCTCTCTGAGTGTTTCTAGGTCAGCCTGTTCCACAGGAGGAGGCAGCTCTGGACTCATGTCCCAGCTGACCTCTGTGATTTGGTTAAAGACATCGTTATGGTTGGATGATTGTGCAATAGCAATTCCAGCCTAATTAAGTACAGCACTGTTAGGGGAGCAATTGGACCAAAAAGCTCTCAAACAGAGAGCTCTCAAACAAATGCAGCTTTTCCAAAAGGCCCTACAGTCAAATATTAGAAAGTCAAAGTGCTCATGCTCAGCAGGGGCCTTACTTGACAACCCAGCTACGTGCCGGAGGGAGGCAGAATTCTGAACCAGAGAGGACAAAAAGGAAAGCACCATAATATTTCTTTCTTTGAGGCTGAGATGGTTGTCTGGACCAAACAGGGCTTGTTCAGAACTGCTCACCCAGAGACCAGACCCAGCATGGGTCAGAAATGTCCTGCAGGGGCCAAAGTAGATCACACTGGAAGGGAAAAGTCACCGTGTCCCCCATGGGCCCACACAGCAGGAACAGACACACCAAATAAAGCCTTTTCCTCACACTCAACATGGTGATAACATCAAACCAAACCATGACAGAGGCAGCAGCAAAACCACCAAGGCACTGGGAACACGTCCTGATTACTGAGCCACTGAGGAGAACTGGGGATGTTTAAAAAAAGGAGGAAGCAAACCAAGAGAGCCACAACAAGCACTTCAGAGCTGCAGCTCTGTCTGACTGATACAAGCATTCCCAGTTTCAGGAAGAGCAGCAGAAATGCAGCTCACCCCACAAGCCCAGCCCTAATCCATGGGATTGGGAAGAAGCCCCAAGGGACAAACAATGGAAGAACAACCACAATCTCCACACCAACACAGTGTTCAAGATCTGTTTGGAGTCAGCAGAGATGCCCAGGAGTTTCCAGGTCCTGTTCCACAGCTTGGGCCAGAGATACACAAGATGGATCTGAGCATTTCTAGTTTCTAACCCATGAGAATTTTTAATTGCTTTAAGGAAATCTAGGGAAAATGAAAATGAAAAAAAAAAATCAGAAAAGAGCTGAAAAAAAACCCAGAAAAGCTAATATTCAAAAAAATTAGAAAAACATGGGAAAAGAAATGCTAACAAAATTCTTTCAATACATTTTTGAAATTAAAAAATCTCTGAGATTTCAGTATATTGCATCAAATTACTTTCTAGTTTCCCATTAGCTTGTAAAAATGGTGTTTAAACTGATCATGACTTCCTTAAGTATTGTAAATACATATCACTTGGTTCAGATGAACAATTTATTACGAGGTTGTTGGGAGCAACTTGGTTTAACAGTTTCCAGTATGGTGTCAAAAGGGCCATGGCCTTGCTCCAGTGGTGTCTCAGCTCCTGGATTACAGAATTGTGGTTTTTAAATGGGATAATGAAGAATAACTCATGGCAAGTTCTGTGAGGGTGGGCAGGCCCTGGCACAGGTTGCCCAGAGAAGCTGTGGCTGCCCCTGGATCCCTGGAATTGTCCAAGGCCAGGTTGAGTGGGACTTGGAGCAACCTGGGCTGGTGGAAGGTGTCCCTGCCCATGGCAGGGGGTGGAACAAGGTGGTCTTTAAGGTCCCACCCAACACAAACTATTCTAGGATTCCATGATGATTCTGTGTGGGGTCAGGACTTAGGAACTGTAAACTATTAGTGTTCCTGACTTGGTTGATGTGAGCACATACGAAGAGGAGCTGTTTGAGCAGATGATGCTGTGGAATCCAGGCACAAATGTCCATGCAGCAAGTGTGTGAGTGTCTGTGCCCCTGCAGGGAAAGGGCTTGGGTGCTGGAATCCCTGTGCACAGTCTGCACATGGCCATGCTCAGGGGAAGAGGTACTTGTGGGTGCCCACTGATGGAGTTTGTGTCCGTAGGGCATGTGCACAGGGCATGGCTGGAGGCCACCATGGATGTGTGTCCACATCAGCACCACTTACAGGTCCCTGAGGGAAAGGCTTGCTATCCCCTTAGTTCTGCCTCCCTAAGGGCTCATCCCAGCTCATGGTCCATGGCTGGTGGAGTTATTTTTCCTACTGGAAATTAAAGAAAAATTAAAGCTTGAGTAGGCAATGTGCTTTTGTTTCACTTAACTGTGGAAATGAGGTCGATCCTCCTTCTAGCAATTCAATCCCAAAATGAGCTGCCTGGGCAGTTTCAAAGAGATTGACAGAGATCCCAACCTATAAAGCTCAGGAAAATGAAGTAAAAATCACCAGCTGGATATGACAAAGAAGCCTTGGCCAGCATCCCCGTGGAAGGAGGCTGTCCACTGCCCCACGTGACGGCTGTGGACGTGGGAGGGAGCTGAGATAACTCTGAGGTAGCTCAGATGTGCAGGGAGGGGTTCAGTGGGGACAGAGGGGTGGGCAGCTCAGGCTCAAACGCACTGTGTGCCTCTCCCTGCAGGGCACGGGGGAAGGGACGTGGCAGCCTCTGGGGAACGGCCCCTGTGGACTGGGGGGTGTCTGTCCTTGTCCCAGCTGGAATCCTGAGAGCCTGTGAAGAGCTCTTCTCCACTGGAACGAGTGAGCTCCATCAGCCCATCACTGCTCTAGCCTGGTCTGCTCTGGAACATTCCAGGCTGCCTGACTGAGGGCTGAGCTACTCTGCTGGTGGCTGGGCTGCCCATTCCTGGGGCAAACAACTCTGTGTCACACTTAACAGCCTCTCTGATCATTGCTTACAGGTGAAGGAATCCTGATCCTGACCTTGGTCAAAGGAAATCGCTTTTTCCCCACTTCCAGTCCAGCTTCCCACTCTGATTAACAAGGTTTCTGCTGAGCATCGGTTGACAGTGAGACCAGTAATACAGAAAGGTACCTCTCTCAGTGAGCAATAACTCACTTCTGGCATGGAGTGCTTACCCTGAGAGCAGGAACCAGAGCTAAAAGCCATCCCCAGGCTGAAGAGAGAGAGAAAGAGGGAGACAGACCTCGTTGTAACTACCAGGACCAGGTGCTGGAATTGAAAGAGTTCTCCAAGTGCAGGATGACTAAACTCCATTTTCCATCTCTTTAACCAGCAGAGCAAGTCTCAGTTAACCCCCCTTGATCCTTCACTGCAACAGCTCTCTGATTAGGGTGCAGTGTGGGGCTCAGCACCTCTGGGCACCCAGGATGTCCCTTCATCCCCACCACACAGGTAGGGATCGCATTCCACACGGTGGTGATGAACAGCACCAGACCTTCCTGGTCCTTGAGCTGTGCATTTCCCCACGAGCTTTGTTCTCACACTCTCCATGTCATTTCATATCTCTCATATTGCCAAGATGTCTGTGACACCTCATTTTTTCAGCTGAGATGCAAAGGAGGCACAAACACCCCCAAAGCCACGTGGGAGCAGGAGCACTAAAGCACAACCCAGGTTGTCGTGCAGAGGGCCCAGCATAGGAAGGCCAGAGTGTGATTTTTGCAGTGCTCAGTCCATCAGATCTCCGTGGAGGGCTCTCCACAGCCAGGGGGGCCACTCTGATCACTTCACCGTGAGAGCCCCCTTCCCTCCTCCGATTCCCTGCTCACCCCACCCAGAGGTGACTGGGGCTCCAGAGAGCCCTCAGTGTGCAGGACTGTGCTGGGTGGTGGGAGAGTCTCTGTGCAGGAACAGGCAATGATTTCATAAGATGTACAAGGAGGCCAAAGGCTGCCAAGCCAGACCATTCAGCTGCAATAGCACTTCTAGAAAAACAGTTGGTTGGATACTGGGAGCAATAAAGCTCCCTTCCCTGGGGTATCTTTGCTGGTAGACTGGCTACAGCTCATGGGCCACTGTGCTCGACTGGGGATGCTCCAGGAGCATCAGAAGGTACTGGGCAAACCTGTCTGTGCTGAGGCCCACACCTTTCCTCCCCCTGGCAGCATAGCCTGGAGAGGACCATAATTAACTCCACTTCAACCCCCTGTGAAATTTAGCTAAAATTGCCTGACGCCTTCAAAACCAATCAGGGGCGTGCATACAAAGTGATCTTCCCAGCTTGTTTCCATAGAAACTAAGCTGAAAGATATAATTTACTGAATTTAAAAAAACAACCCCAAAACCAAGCTGATCACTGGAAACCAAAAAAAGAACAGCTGAATGTCCCTGTGTCACACAAGCCAGCCTGTCCTGCATGGGGTGTGCAGAGCCTGTCCCATGGCTTCACACCCCTCTGTCCCCCATTCCACCACCACCTTTGCTGTCTCTTCCACTGTTCAACGTTCTTTGCTCCTCTACCCAGTCCCTGCCTTTGCCCCATCCCCTGCCAGCATCTGCAGAGAGCTCCAATCCCCCAGGCCCCCAGGTCCCCATGTGCCTGGGTGGGCAGGTGGCTGAGCAGGAGGTCAGACAGGCAGGAGTGCTCAGAGGGGTGAGACGAGCCTGGTAGGGGCAGGGTGGCCTCCATGCCCGCCCTGTGCCAGGCAAGTGAAACCCACAGCCCTGCACCTGCTGAACTCCCCAAAATATTCCATGGAGAGCAGCTCCTGACACTGCACTGGGTCATCGCTGTGACAGTGGGTCGCTCCTCCAGCCCTGAAGTGAGTCAGGTGCATTTTATGAGCCAGATTTGCAGAAAACACTTTTAATAGGAAAAGTCTGTCAGAAGCAGAGACTGTCAGGGCAGGTCCCAGCCCCTCGGGGCAGGCACACCAATCCTGCCTCAGGTAAGGTCCCTCTCAGTGACATTTCTATCAGACATATTCCTGCTCCACAGCAACACGAAGCAAATTCCCCCTGCACAATTTCTGCCTGCCCTCTCCCTTGCTCTGCCAGCTCTGCTGCCTTCCCTTTCCCTCTAACCATGCCTGGTGGGACCCTGCCCATGCAGGCCCCCAGCCCAGCCAGCCACCATCGCTGTCACTACCGTGGTCTTGGCTTGCTGTCCATCCTATCATGACTTTACTGGTGGGAGATGCCAAGAGCTGCTGCTGCTCCAGCTGAGCAGTGCTGCTGGTGCATCTCTAGGAGCCTCTGCTCCTCCCTCCTGAAATTTGACTTCATTTAGCATGTGGGCGGAGGGACTATTTTTGCACTGAACATTTACATTTGTGAATATTCACATTTTCCAAGCAAAGGCCAATTCGTGCTTCGAAACAGGCTTGATCTCACCCGCTGTGCTCGAGTGCCTGCATGAAATCCTGCAATGGCATGTGGATGGCCTGGCTCTGCTCAGCTCCTCCCTTTGCTTTCAGTAATCACAGATGGGCTGTCCTTGCCCAGGACAGGGCACTGCTCCCACAACCTCATCCAGTCTGGAAGTCTCTGTGTTCCCCACAGAGACAGCTGCAGTGGTTTGAGACACTGGAATTGGAACCTCTGTCTTGAGTGCTGGCCAGACTGAGTGTCACGTGAAGCCTCGGGATATTCTGTGATCTCCCTACCAATATCCCAAAAACCCAGAGAGGTGAATGCAACCAAACAACCTTCAAGCCCCAGAGAGCTCCTGCCCGATCTACAGGTTCTTATAGGATCCTCCTGCCCCTCCACCGGGCCCCACACACCCGGGGAGCCCCCTGGACCCCCTGGCTGTCACTAGTGAGCAGGGCAGCAACCAGCTCATGCCTCTGCTGGGCTGAAGAGCAGCGAGCCCAGCAGCCTGGCAGAGCCACGCTGCAGAAATCATCCGGCACTATGTAGGTCAGCACTGGCAGCTGTGAAAAAATAATGTACTGGGAAATGCAGGAGAGAGAGAGGGAGCTGCAGGCTGAGCTGGAGAGGGTGGACAGACAGACACAGAGAGTAGACATCATTAACCCTCCTGACGGGCACTCTTGATTTACAGCACATGTATGAGGTACTAGACTAGAAACGTGCATCAGTTACCTTATCAGAATATATAGACATGCGTGTTGTCAGACCAATGACAGGGATCCTGTAGAAGCCAGCTGTGTATGATACAGGTGTTGGTGTTAGGTGATCGTTGGGAGCAGGAGGGTGACTAACTAATATTGCATAGACCTGCAGGACAGGATACACGACACAAACATTATTTCACAGGAGCACATCAGTCGTTCAGCATGATTTTTTTTTTCCCTTTTCTTTTCTGCAATGTTAAACAGCCCCATGTTACCATGATAGTGGCATTGAGATAACTGGGAACAGGGAAGCAAGGACTGTGCTGGGAGCAGGGGTTGCTGTGCTGTGGCTGGAGGTGATGGGTCTGCTCAGGGTTATATCCTAATGGAAACGCGGTGCCTATCCGCTCTGCTCACTAAACTAATAACTTCCATGGATTACAGATTAAAGGGAAACATCTCCCTTACAGTCACACTGTGTAATGCGATTTCTTTAACCACACATTTAATACTCAGCTGTAATTCCCCTCTGAGGACTATTACAAACAAAGTGGTCAGCTGGGACTGCGGCAGGAGCGCAGAGCCACGGAGAGAACCAGCCATCTGGCCCTGGGCACAGAAATGAGAGAGCTGGGGGGGCAGGAGCCAGGATCTGCCCTCAGCATGCCAGGCAGAGGGGATCTGGGTTATACCAAAATGGGGAAGGACAGTCTCAGTGAAATCCTGCTGTTACTGCAGGGCTGGGATGTTGGTCTCCAGCAGGATCCTATTTTGTGCCAAACGGAAAGGAAGGAGATGGGTAATCTCTGGGGGATCTTTTGTTACACCACTGCCCTTTCACAGCACAAGGAATGTCCCCAGCTGGTGACAGGTCTCCAGCGAGGGTGAATCTGTGCAAGGACTTTGATGTCTGGGAGGAAATAACACTTCTTCTTCCCCAGGCATCTGTCCGAGTCCCAGGCTGGAGGGACAGATTGCCTGCCCAGGAGAGCAGGATGAAGCACTGCCTGGGGAAGGGGGCCTGGGGTCTGGAGGGAACAGGGATGATCCTGCCTGGCATTGGGTGGGAGCAAGCTGAGGGTGTAGAGCGAGCTGGGGCAGGGGCTGGAGACCTTAACGTGGGAGAAGGGAGGAATCGCTAGAGAAGGAGCTGGGGGGTCCTGGGGAGGCAGGAGGAGGGGGTGCCCAGGGCAGAGCTGCCCGGTGCCCCACTGACAGGGGTGGGCAAGGACCTGCACCCAGCAGAGCTGGGGCACGGCCCTGGGACAGAACCAGGCCCTGGGGGCAGAGGCTGGGGGCTGTGTGGGGGCGAGGGGAGGACTGTGCTGTGCTGTGCTGTGC
>NW_020955713.1:882242-883623 GCF_003031625.1 Empidonax traillii
GGGGAGGCAGGAGGAGGGGGTGCCCAGGGCAGAGCTGCCCGGTGCCCCACTGACAGGGGTGGGCAAGGACCTGCACCCAGCAGAGCTGGGGCACGGCCCTGGGACAGAACCAGGCCCTGGGGGCAGAGGCTGGGGGCTGTGTGGGGGCGAGGGGAGGACTGTGCTGTGCTGTGCTGTGCTGTGCTGTGCCGCACAGCAGTGGCCCGACGGGAGCCATTTTACATGCGCGGGCTCCCAGCCCCTCCTCTGCCCCGCAGCCCCCCTGCTCGGGCACAGCGCCGGCGAGCGAGGACCGAGGGTGGCCGTACCCTAACCCCCTGGGGCTGGGAGAACCTCTGGGTGTTGGGATAGAGCGCCCACTCCCAGCACCCTGACCCCCAGCACCCACAGCCCCCCTCTGCGCCCCGGCTCAGCTGCCTCCCCATCCCACCGCTCCCGAAGGGATGTGCCAGCACCAGCCCCGGGCTCCGGGGGGTTTGCCGTGGGGACAAGGCTTGGAGGTGGCACGGACACAGGCATCCATCAGCTGGGAGCGGTAAATGGAGCCTCGGCTCGGTGAGGGACCCGCCTGAGCCTTCCCCGGCTGCCGCTGGGCAGGGGGGATCGGGTACATCCCGTGCTGCGCCTCTGCCCGGCTCGGGCAGCATCCCAGGGATGTCTCCAGCCATCCTCCACCTCCACACTGGGAAGCCGAGCTGTGAAGGTGTCAGCTCTGCTCCACTCCAAACTTCGGGCCCCTCCAGCTCCCTCCCCTCCTGGCTGTGTGTGCCTGGGTGCATTTCTGTGCGAGGTTCTGTGGTGAGGGCGTTCATACAATTTAGGGGTGTGTTTGCACCTGCACATAAGTCCATGTAGACCTTTTGCATGTGCGGGGGTGTGTTGGAGGAGGGGGTGGGTTTGTACCCGCCTGTCAGCCCCCCCGATGGCCCCAAGTGGTGGGACTGGGGCTGGTAACTGGGCTCAGCGGCCAGAGCACATGCAGGGGAGGTGGAGAGGCCGGGCCACGGGCTGCCCGGGGCACCCCGGGCACCCAGCACCACTGAGGATTGGGACTGCTCCCTCGGGTGTGCTGAGAGCAAACCATGTGGACAGGAGGGAGGATCATGCTGTGTTTGTGTGCACGGTCACACACAGCAGTCACCGTGTCTGTAATCCCTGTGTCCTGGGTGTGTGTGGCAGTGGGTGTGCTGGTGTGCACCACTGGCTGGTGTGGGGGACCGTGGTGCTGTGTGCCATGGGGGGTGCAGCAGTGTTTGACCTGGGGGAGTGGGGTGTGTGTGTGTATGTGTGCATGTAGGGCACACTGTGGGGTGCCATGTGTGTCTGTGTGTGTGTATGTGTGTGTCTGTGTGTGTGTGTGTCTGTGTCTGTATGTGTCTGT
>NW_020955713.1:885667-886916 GCF_003031625.1 Empidonax traillii
ACCGTGGGGTGCCATGTGTCTGTGTGTGCCTGTGTGTTTGTGTGTCTGTGTCTGTGTGTGTGTGTGTGTATGTAGGGCACACCGTGGGGTGCCATGTGTCTGTGTGGTGCAGCGTGTGCTCCCGTGTGCACATGGAGGTGTGGGTACGTGTGGCACAGCATGTTTGCACACCGGTACGAGTGCAGACATGAATGTTTTGTGTGTGCCCCTGTTTGCCCAGCAGTGCACATGTGCTCATGGCACGTGTGTGTGCAGCCCGTGGGCACTCCCAGAGCGTGTCACAGTGAGTGTGCACGGACGGTGTTCCCCGTGCCCACACCTCATCACAGCGTGTGGATGCCCATGAGTGCTCACAGCCCCCTGTGTGTGCCCATGGTGTGTCTGTGTGTGCTGTATGTGTACATGCATGTTGTTCTCTGCACACACGGTGTCAGGTGGGCATGTATGTGCACCCACTCTGTGCCTGCCCAGGGTGTGTGTGCGTGTGTGTGTGTGTGTGTGTGTGTGTGTGAGTCTGTGTGTGCCTGGGCTTTGTGTGTGAGCCTCTGTGTGTCCTGGGGTGTCCGTGGGTGCCTGTGTCCACCCGGGGTGCATGTGTGATCCCTTGAGGGGTGTGTGTGAGAGACAGAGAGACTGTGTGTGCCCCAGGGGTGTGTAGATGCCCATGTGCACCCTGGGGTGCGTGTGTGAGCCCATGTATGCTCTGAGGTGTTGTATGTGAGCCCATATGAGCCCTGGGGGGTGTACATGTGCCCGTCTGTAGCCGGGGGTGTGAGGGTGCCTGTGTGTGCTCCGGGGTGTATGTGGGTGTCTGTGTACACCCGACTGGGTGTGCAGACGGCCATGTGTGCCCCAGAGTGTATGTGGGTGCTCATGTGAGCCCTGGGGAACATGTGGATGCCCGTGTGTGCCCCAGGGTGTATGTGGGTGCCCGCTAGTGCCCAGAGGGGTATGTGGGTACCCGTGTGCACCCCGTCGGGTGTGCGGGTGCCCGTGAGTGCCCCAGAGTGTGTGCGGGTGCCCGTGCGTACCCGGGGTGTGTGCGGGTGCCCGTGAGTGTCCCGGGGGTGCGGGGAGGGCGCAGCCGGCCGCTCTTACATAAAGGCTGCAATGCGGGCAGCGCGCCCCGGGCCCCGGGGCAGGACCCGCACTGCGAGGCTCGGCCTGGGGCTCCGGGGGGCTCCGGGGGGTTCCGGGGGGTTCCGGGGGTCTCCTCGGGGCCGGGGCGGGGCGGTCGCGGGGGCGGCGG
>NW_020955713.1:887050-897933 GCF_003031625.1 Empidonax traillii
CGGGGAGGGCGCAGCCGGCCGCTCTTACATAAAGGCTGCAATGCGGGCAGCGCGCCCCGGGCCCCGGGGCAGGACCCGCACTGCGAGGCTCGGCCTGGGGCTCCGGGGGGCTCCGGGGGGTTCCGGGGGGTTCCGGGGGTCTCCTCGGGGCCGGGGCGGGGCGGTCGCGGGGGCGGCGGGGCGGCGGGGAAGGGTCGCCGTCCCGGGGTACCTGGCTGGAGATGAGGTCCTCGCAGACGGACAGGGCCATCTGGATGGCGTTGGGCTTGTGGGTGACGGAGGTGGCGTTGAGCTGGAGCTTCCAGGTGCCGTGCCGCTTGTTGGCCTGGTTCACCGCCTCGCGAAAGATCTGCTCGTGCTTCTTGGTGCTCAGCACCGCGCCGATGTTGACGATCTTGGGGTCGCAGCCGGCGCGGGCGAAGGAGGAGGAGAAGAGGAGGGCGAGAAGCAGCAGCCGCATGGTGCTCATCCACGGGCGGCCCGGAGCCCGCCGGGCCCCCCGCGCCCTCCCGCCCGCCCGGCCCGCGGGCCGCCCGCCCGGCTCAGCGCGGCCCCATCCGCGGCCCCGGCGCGGCCCGGCCCGGCTCGGCGCGGCGCGGGGCGGTGCGGAGCGGTGCGGAGCGGTGCGGTGCGGTGCTGTGCGGGCGCTCTCCCTGGTGCTGAACCGCCCGCGCCGCCCCGCTCCGCCCCGCGCTGCCGCAGCGCCCGCCCCCCGCCCGCCCCCGGGACCCCCGCCCGCCCCGGGCGCTGCGGCAGAGCCCCCCCAGCACAGCGGGGCTGCTGCGGGGTCTGTGGGCACCCCCTCAGAGCGCGGGGTCCCTCTGCACCCTGTGCCTGGAGGGCGGCTGTGGGGTCGGGGTGGCTCCGGCACCCCCGGCAGTGTCGCTGGTCCTGGCGGTGCTGAGCTCGCCCGGGGCTGACCCTGCGGCTGCGGTGGGGGCAGCTCTGGGGGTCCCGCTCTCTCCTTTTCACCACAGTGCCCATTTGGAGTCGCAGAGTGCCATGGGAGACGTGCGAGGTGTGGACATACTGAGTAAACCAGGGGCTTCTCCAGGCATAACCACAGCAGACCAGGGGTGAAGCAGGGTCTGCAGTTGTGTCCTCCATACCAGTATTACCAGTTATGCAGCACCTCTGAACAACAGGGTCCCCAGTCAGTTGTGTGTGATGTGGACACCATCACAGTCTGTGTTCACTCCAGAACCCTCCCTTGACCAACACACCTCCTGGGCAGAGATGTTCAGCAGACACTCAGCCCGGTTCCTTGGCTTCGCTCTGTCCCTCCAGACAGAGCCACCACTCTTCCAGACATTAGCTCACAGGGCAACCAGCCATTTCCCTCCATTAAATTCCATATTATCTTGGGATATGACCTTAAGACTGCTGAGGAGATTTCTTGGGGTTCTCATCATCTACCTGCTGTTGGGCTACCATAAGTCTCCCTTAAGGAAATGGAGGCACAACAGCCAGGGCTAGCATCTGGAGGACAGTCCAGCTCTGTGGCTGAAAGGGCTGGCGTTTCACTGCTGGGCCGTATCTGTCCCATTCCAGCTCCAGAGGGGTGAGGTGGCCAGAGCAGCACATTGACCCCCAGAGCTGCTGCTTCAGCCTTTTTGGAAAACAGCAAGGGGGTTGCAGGTGGTGACAGGGTGTTGCTTTGTCATTGCATGGGACAAACACCACAGGCAGCCCAGGCGGGGAACGGGCTGAGCACTGCGGAACCAAAGCCACCAGGGATATTTTTACCCCACCAGTTCCGGGGTAGTGCTGCAGCCCACCTCTGTGCTCGCTCACAATGTGAGTTGAAGCAGAATATTTTTCCCCCAACGCAAATTTTCTCACTGGCATCTCTGAGGTGCGAGTTGCCATGGAAACCATTTTGCCTGTGTCCCACGTTGCCCACATGCACTCGGAAGAAACTGCAGAAGCAAAATGGCTGTTGTGTAACACCACAGGGGCTCAGCAGACGAGGGCCTTGTGGGCTGCACAGCCCCTTCCAGCCGTGAGACCCTCGCAGGAAGCTGTGGCCTATTGCTTGGGGAAGCAGGGAAAGGTTATGATGTGCTCTGAGAGAAGGAAAATGGCCCCATCTCGCCTTAACTCTTGCAGTGCTTGGCCTGGAGCTCCACACCGACCCTGCTGTGCTGCTGGCACAAACTTCCAGGCACGCTTAACCCTTTTCAGTGTCACTGTGGCATTCCCACTCCTCCACACATGGAGCTGAAGGCCTTGCTGGATTCACGTGGTGTGGGTTCGTCCACCCCGAGGGGCCCAAATACTGTCTTGAAGGGACAAAGGGTGCAAGTCAGAGTTCCATCTGCACCTTTAGTCTGCACAGGTTTGACTTCATTCCTACCAGGTGCATCTGCAGTAGGTTGTCTGGGAAGAAACTATTCTGGAGTGAGCTATACAGACCTGGATCCTGGTGGGTGTAATGGCAATAGAATAATAAAACCAAGACCTGACCACAGCAGGGGAATTAGCAGAGAAGACAAGGGGAAAAGGCAGGCTTTGTGATGTTATTTGGAGTGCAAAAGCCCTTTCCCCCTGGAAACCTGGAGTTCCCTGCAGCGAGAAGAAGGAGTGCAGCAATTGAGCTCCTCCTGTGTTGCCCAGGAGTCTGGGATGACTGTGCTCAGGAGGCAGCCTCTTCCCTCCGTGCCTCCATTCATTTTTTGTCTCCAGAGACTCTTGTTCCTGGCACGGTTGCAGAGATCTGAAAAATGCCTGCTTCCCTTTCAGGTCATGCCTCCCACCGTCCATATTGTCCTGGCACCAGGAGCAGCCCGGATCACAATTCCCAGCAGCCAGGCTCAGCCAGCACAGATGTTGTCACCGCGTGGCTCCCCCTCTCGCTGTGTCCTCGGGCTCTCTGATCCTCTGAAGGTGATGGGTGCATGCAGGGCTTTCCCAGGGTGGGAGCCGTGTACGTGGTGAGTACAACCACATCCACCAGCTGATCCTCGAGGAGACTCCGCAGAGAGGAATGCTCTCTGCTTTCCCTTTCACTGCCTCCTGGCTTATCATGGCAACATTCTCAGCCACAGTTTGGCTCAGGAACTGACCACTTTTGCCTGTTAGCAATGAGCACGTGTATAATGTGATCTTGATCTTCACGTCTGGCCCCTTCTGGATGCAGGGGAGCTGGGCAGAGCACTGGGCGGGTACTGGTTGGTGCCACCGTGCAGGTGAACGCTGCAATCCCTCCCGGGGCCAGAGTAAGTCAGTGTGAAAACTGGAGACCTCGGGGGAGCAGCTCTGAACCAGCCGGAAATTTCATCTGCCTCGGGATAAGGCATCAGTCCCGCCGGTGGAAAAGATAATAGGGAATTTCATAAAGGAGGAAATCGGGTATTAGGAATATGCAATTTGTGCCACTGATGGCGGAGCTGCCAAACAAATGAAATTCTTCTTTTGAGAAAGCTGATATTTGAGTTGATAGCAGTAACTCCACAGCTATAGCACAGGCTGGGGAAATGCTTGCTGTGTACAGCTGCAAGTTAATCTGAGGCATAAAAATGAGTAAAGCACATGCTCAGTGGCCATGGCTGGTCTCCAGACCTGGTAGTGAAGAATCCCTGCTGTGGGATGTGGGTATTCCCACAGGGATAAAAGGATGTGGTTGATACTTCAGCATTCCTGTCATTGCTCTGGAAGCAATGACTGACGGCAAAATCTGTGAGACAGCAAATAATGGTGCCAAATCACTTGAATTGTTTGATAAGCAGAGTACTGGAATGTATTTTAGGACAGCCAGTGTAGAGCCATGAAAGTAGAAGCAAGTATTGTTGGTCCTGCCCTTTGGACAGGACTGCAGATGCAGTGGAGACACTGATTGTAAAGGTGGTCTCTAATTTTGACCTGGGCATCAGAGATCATGAATTTCCAAACAAAAAGGTGGTAGCGTTGTCCTTGGATTCACCCTGAGGCGTCAGAGCAGCAGCTGGCAGCAGCTCTTCTACAGGAAACACTGGGGAACCCTCCACAGGAAAGTTGCCCACAGATCTGGGGGTCACATTCTTCACAAGGAAGATGAAGAGACAGAGAAAATATCCTTTAGAATATTTGGAGAAAAACTCCTCGCGAGCTGGCACAGCAGAGGTGAGAGTGGATGCAGTCAGAGTGTGCTGCCTTCCAGGAGCAGTGACACCACTGCACAGGTGCTTTCCCCAGGGCCTTTGGGCACTGCAGAGGCTGTTCCAGCTGCCTCCAGTGCAGATGGGGTCAGCAGGGCAATGAATTTGGAGGAAAGCAACCCTCCTCTCCTCCACCACCTCCATGCCTTGGCTGCAGCCTCCTTCCTACCTCCTGCCCAGTTTCATCACACCTCCTGTTCCTGCTGCTCAGGTATCCGGACACTCCCGGGGCAGTCCCGTGCCCTGGGAACCCTGCAGGTACAGGGAACCTGTCCTTGGAGGCTCCCTGCTGTGCACAACACAGGGATGGCCAGGGACAGGGACAGAGAACAGAGAACAGAACTGAACTCCAGCCTGAGGGGCAGGTGTGCAGGGACAGCAGACACAAAAGGGGGTGCAGGGCCCCCCACAGCTCCTCAGCACCCTCTGGGGTGTGGGGTGTGTCCCCCCCTGCCCTTCCTCAGGTGATGTGATCTGTGTGAGCAGCTGGGATGCAGCAGGACGTCCTTGTCACAGTATCAGCCACCCAGCCAGATGACAGGCAGTGACTGGAGAGTGCAGAGGAAGGTGCCCAAAGGCGTTGTTTCTGTGTCAGGGGAGCTGCAGAGAACAGTGGGGTGGAGACCAAGGTCAGAGTGTCTGAGCAGCCCTTTGGCCTGAGCTCTTGCAGTTTTACATCCTAGCCCTGTTCCCAGCTCTTTTCCAGACGACATTCAGGATGGACTGCAGTTCTAAAGAGGCCTTGTGCTCTCCCTAAATGCTTTCCCAGCTGAGAGGGACTCGGTCCAGCCTACTTTGCATTTCAGATGTGTCTGGGGAAGTCACCAGGCAGCACAGATCCCTGCTCCAGCACCGAGGCAGCACAGACTCACCCTGCTGTGGGCGTCTGTGTTGTCTTTACCCAGCTGTCCCCACAGGAATGAGCTCCAGGACTCCAAGTGCCTTTGCCACCCTCCTGAGCAGAGTGTGCATCACATCTGGAATCCCTGCTATCACAGAAAGAAACTGCAGCAGCATCCTACACCAGGTGATGAGAACTGAGGTATCTCCCCCTGCACTGTCAGGTTACTGCAGCTTACTGTGCATGGGAGCATTCCCACCATCCACCAGAGCTCTACCTTTGTCCAAGGAGCTGGACACACACAGGACTGGGGGGAGTTAAAACAAGATGCAAACTGCTAGTCTGGCTTCTGATACCCAGATGTTCCTGAGCAGGCAAGGAGATATTTGGGTGAGAGGATGGGACATGGAACATCAATGACCAGAGGCAAAGATGCTGAGAAATCCAAAACCAGCTTCTGTGCAGTCAGAGGGAATGGAATGTGCAGGAACATGCAGTCAGATGTGCAGTAGGAGGGCTGGGAATTTCAACTGCAATCATGTCCTAAGGGAAAACCAGCATTTGCACATTTGAAATGCACTGTGGGCAAAATTTCACTTTGAAAAAGTTCCAACTTTCTGCTGGAAAACCAGCCAAGAGGTGTCTGGGCTTCAGCTTCCAGCACACTCTGTCCCAAGAGATGGGACAACTTGTCTTCAGGGACTTCCAGTCCCCTGGGACTGCTGCAAAGCAGGGGCTGGAAAGGAGATCAGGGAGACTGGGCTCTGCCTGGGGGTCTCCTGAGGATGTTGAGCCTGGGGCCAACTGATGCAGTCACTGGAGATGGAGCACATGGAGAACATCAGCCCCCCTGCAGTCCTTGGTGTTCCTCACCGTGCTCATCCCACAGTGTTGGAGCTAAACCCAACAGCCTGGGTGTCCGTGGGAAAGCTCTCTGATGGGATGTGGCTGCCTGCCTTCACAAGGCAGAGCTGACATCCAGGGTGGCAGATTCACTCCCTTAACCTCCAGGGACTCTCTGGGGACACTTGGGAAGCCAAATCCTGCCAGCAACCTGCAGTCCTGTGCACTGCAAGGTGTGGTGGTTTGTGCCTGTGCCTGTTCTAGGAGAAACCATCCCACCGTTTGAAGGGACTGGAGGAGGAATGGAGGGGCCAGACTCCCTGGGAAAGGGGCCACAGCAGCTTCTCCAGGTGACTGTCTCCCCCCTGCAGAGTCCAGGTGCTGACAGGTGCCACTGGTGGGCAAAGGCACCCTGTCATGCCCTGTCACGTGGAGAGGGAGACCTCGGGGCATGTCTGAGCTCTTTGAGCTGGAATGGAGCTGAAACAGGGAAGGAAAAAGGGGTCAATGTCAAACGTGGTGCTCTGGGACTTGTAGCCCTTGCAGAGGCCGGTGTGCTCAAAGCCAGGCCATCATCTTCACAGTGATGGGTGCAGAAACACACAGGAGTTCCCACCTCCTTTGGGAGGAGGCAGCAAACATCTCTTTTGGCTGCGTGCCCAGGCCTCCTGTCCCCCTCCCAGGAGCCCACCCCAGTGCTCAGAGCATCCCTTGTATTCTGGGTCCAGCCCTGCACTGCCCCAGCCAGCCCTGGATCTGCCCCCCAGCAGTGAGCAGTGCCTGGAACACCTCAGTACTCAGCACCTCATCCTGTTTTTTGGAAGTTTTCATGTTTCCACAAAGTTTCAGTAGCTCCAGGGGCTCCCCAGTCCATGCAGCTGCCATGTGAACGCTCCTGGCTCTGGGAGAACAGAAAAACAGGAGGGTTCTTTTCCAACCTGGCAGATGAAAGTTTGAGAGATACCAAACATGATAAAGGAGAGCTGTACAGCCTCGAGAGCAGCTTTGGAGGGTGCTGAGCAAGCAAGACAAAGCCCGAGCTGGCCCAGTTGTGCAAATGTGACGTGCAGGGGCAGGAGCTGAGTGGCACAGGACTCTGTGCTCCCACAAGCACCAGGACAGGTAACTGGTGGGTTAGGGCTCAAAAAAACCCAGAGCACAGGAATGTGATGACAAACCTGTCCCCTAGAGAGCCATGCCCTCCTGTCATGTGTGACATGTTTGCTAGAAAATCAGAAGCTTGTTGGTGAGGACAGAAAGAAAGATTGATTACACAAGTTCTGTTATGAAACCAACCTAAAAAAAACCTCGAGTAAAAGCATGATGAGACAAGGCTAAACAGCACTTGTTTTGAAGAAAACATTGGTTTTATCTCATCTTCTTCCCTGAAGTTATCAATAATCTACTTACAAGTCAGCACATCTGGAAAGCACAGCACACAATGTCACGCTCGGCTTCCTGGAAAGACAAACACACAGGTGGGGTTGCCTGGTGTGAACTGTTATAGAATCCCAGAATATGCTGAGCTGGAAGGGACACACGAGGACCAGCCAGTCCAGCTCCTGGCCCTGCATAGACACCCCAACAATTCCACCCTGTGCCCCAGAGGATCATCCAAATCCTCCTGGAGCTCTGGCAGCCTTGGGGCTGTGCCCACTGCCCTGGGGAGCCTGTTCAGTGCCAACCACCCTCTGGGGGAAGAACTTTTCCCTGAGATCCACCCTGAGCCTGCCCTGACACAGCTCCAGCCATTCCCTGGATCCTGTCACTTGTCAAGAGAGTGAAGAGATCAGTCCCTGCCCCTCTGCTGCCCCTGGTGAGGATGTTGAAGACCCCAAAGAGGTCTAACCTCAGTCTCATCTTCACCAGGCTGAACAAAACAAATGTTCTCAACTGCTCCTCATAAAGCTTCCCCTCCAAACCCTTCCCCAGCCTCGTGGTCCCCTTTGGACACTCTCCAAGAGTTTAATGTCTTTTTTTTATATTGTGACTCCGAGGTTTCATCCTCCTCCTGCCATCCTGTGAATTGCCCTTTATTTCCCATTTCAGTCACCACAGTAAGTCCCAGCCCTGATTCAATGCAGAGCTGTGCTAGAAAGCCCCAGATAATTTAAGGATATCTAATATTAGCTGAACACTACACTTCTCCCTGACTCGTTTTTCTATGGAGTTAAACTTTGTGTTTTCAACCTCTTGAAGCAGATGAATCCCCTCTGCCACGAGCACTGCTCCTGTATGTGTCAGACCTGGGTGGGGGGAGCATTTCAACCTCAGCTGGTGGGTTCAGCAAACTCAGAAGTGTTTGCATCTGGGTTTTGTAGCTGGTGAAAGGTGTTCAGCATCTGTAACCACAGGCACTACTTCCAACCCCAAACAAATGCTTTCATGTCAGTGAAGTTGCCATGTACTGCTCAAAAGACTCTCAGGATGTCCTAAAAATAGAGATAATAACTTGCAGAAGACACAGTTACCTCACTAGTGCTTAATTATAGTCAGTTTACATAATTTAAAGAATCATTTATGTTTCTTGGACTCAGATGTCCTAGTATAAAGTGTGTAAGAGATCTTAACCATCTTAGAAGGCAGATGTTTAAGACATCTGAGGGAAAAAAGGAGAGCAAAGAGGGTGAGTGTCCACAAAGGCTCTGGCCAACCAATTCTTGGGCTCCATGCCAAGGAAGTCTTTTGCTGCTGGGTTTATGCAGCAACACCCAGGGGCTTCCCTTGTCTCCCATTTGTCCTGGTGTCTTTCCTCCTGCTTGACTGAGCTCTGCCCACTCACAAATTCCTTAAACTTCGGAGAGGGCTCAAATAGGAGCTTAAAAGGAAAGTGCCAGATTGAGGCATGGGCTGGTCAGGTGGTAGTTCAGTGACTAGTAAAGTCACTGGGTAAAATCACCTTCTGAATTTCAGCACTTCAAGTCTACTCTATTTGTGTCATTCCTGGCTTCTGATCGCTCCCATCTTTTCTCTGTATCCCCTCTTGGTTTACTCCAGGGTGAGGTGGCACCTTTACACACATCCTGTGATTCATCAAATGTGCAGCTGTCAAGGTCAGACTGGATGTGGCTCTGAGCAACCTGATTCAGTTGAAGATGTCCTTGCTCATGGCAGGAGGGTTGAACTAGATGGGCTTTAAAAGTCCCTTCAAACCCCAGCTATTCTATGATTCTGGGGTTTTTTTGCTGTTCCAAATTACATTCCTAATTATTCTTGAAGGAGGACTATTATGCCTGAAAGCTCATCAACTTCTTTCCAGCTGTATCAGCTCATCTAATAGAAACTATTATTGTTCTCTATGGACCTCACTTTTTTTATCCATTTAGATCATGCCTACAAAAGCAATAATGCCAATTATTCCCAACGTGCACTTGTCTGGTGAGCAGCGTGGACCAGCGAGCAGGGGCAGTCACAGACCAAGCGCAGGAAGGTTCAGGTCTCTTTCTGAGCACCAATTAACAGCCAACACTCTCCTGTGGGTCCAGCCACGTGCCCTGCCCTTCCCTGGCAGACTGACAGTCACTGAGAGATTTGCAAGGCTTCTTTTGCAGGGGTTCTCAGTCAACTTCACATTTTAACATAGTGAATAATTTAGAATCATCTTAATCAAATGATTTAGACATGTCTTTATCCCATTTCCCAGGCTCTCCAGGAATAAATGCATCTACTCTCTGTTGTAACAGCTGAGTATCTATTCCTTCTCCATGGTTCTTATTTTGTCTCCAATTACAAAAGCAGAGATGTTCCCCCTGTTATTTAGGGATTTTTAAAGGACATTTTGCAACATCCCTTAGAGAAAGCGTTTTGAGCAACCAGGTGAATAAAGCAGAACTTGCTCACCTGTTTACTGACTCCTCCTTGTGTTTGTGAAACATCCCTGTGCACACAGGGCTGCCCCCCCCAACAGAGCACATTCATTCCTGTGTCCCCAACCCCTTCACCACAGTCTCTCATGGATTTGCCCGGCACAGAACTGAAACTCATTGTTCTGTTGATCCTCAAATCACCCCTGCAGTCTTTGGTTTTGTGCAATGGGTGTGTTCATTACGTGCTTTTATGCCCTCAGAATGTTGCTCTTGGAAATCCCTCTTTGCCCTGATCCTTCACTTCCCAGAGCTGTTGCTCTTTTCCTCCTTCCCATTCAGACAGGACTCACAGCCCGTCCCTCTCAGAGGGATCTCTGTTTGTGTGAGGTTTCCTGTGTAACTACACTGGCATTCTCCTCCTAGAACAGCTTTCAGACAGGTCATATGTATTTACCTGAACCTTTCATGGGAATTCTTCAAGAGATTCACCCTGTCTGAACTCACCCTTTTAGCTGTTCCTTTGGCTCCAGTCAGAAGCTCCATTTCTATCACTTGTCCCTTTGCAATTCCTCAGAACTGTGGGGATATTTGGGGTTGCTGCTTCTCCCAGAAATCTCTATCTCTTTGACATCTGGCTTTTCTGCAGCTACCTCTTGAACCTGCGTAGTTCTTCTGAATAAATCCAGCGTTACAGAGTCCTGAAGGACGCCACTCATCACTGGCTCTAACCTGGACACTGAGCCATTGACCACAACTCTGTCTGCCTCCATCCAGTCAATTCCTTATCCATCAAGTAGTCCACCTTCCAAACCCCTAACTCTCCAATCTGGAGATAAGGATGTTGTGTGGGACCATGTCAAAAGCTTTACCAAAGTTTGGGTAGATGTTATAGATGATCTTTGCATAGATTGTCCTCTCTGCATGGAGGGGATCCAATCCACTTTCCATGCTGTCACGTCTCTGAGCTGCTCTGAGCTGCTCTTGCACACTGCTCTTAAGACCTGTCAGGTACCTGTGAGGTGCTCAGCGTCACAGCCAGCCCCAAACAGCAATTTCTCCCTTGCTGATCCCCAAACAGCAGCACAGGAGGATGCCGGGCTATTTATTGACCCCATTATCTACTGGATTTAAGACCACTCTTTTAGAGGAGCGTGATGTTTGCCTGTGTGCAAGGGGAGCTCCCTCAGCTGCAGTTTGTGCTCATGTCTCTTCCCTGTGTGTCCCGTTCCCCCTGCTCCGTAACCCTGAGCCGGCTCA
>NW_020955713.1:900012-902174 GCF_003031625.1 Empidonax traillii
ATAAGGGCCGGGGTTCTATAAGGGCCGGGGCTCTATAAGGGCCGGGGTTCTATAAGGGCCGGGGCTCTATAAGGGCCGGGGTTCTGTAAGGGCCGGGGCTCTATAAGGGCCGGTGGCGGCGGGGCCGGGAGCGCGATGGGGCTCGGGGGCGGCGGCGCGGAGATGCTCTTTCCCCCACTCCTCCCCCTCCTCTTCCTTCTCTTGCTCCTCTTCCTCGTCCTGCTGCTGCTGGGCTGCTCCCGGCCGCTGGCGCTGCGGCACGGCCACGGCCAGGTGGGCTACCTGCCGGGCTATCTACCGGGCGACCCCCGGCCAGAGCCCCCTGCCCGGCCCCCGCCGCCTCCCCGAGACCCTCCCGCCGCCCTTCCCGAACGGCTGGTACCGCCTGCTCTGCATCCCCGCCCGGGCATCCCTAGCAGGGAACCCATCCCGGGGAGACGGCAGGGGCACTGGACCATCCGTGCTCGGGCACTTCTGCCGGGGCACTGGGGCATCCAGGCCGGTATGGATGCTTCAGGAGCTGGAGGGTGTCCAGAGAAGGGCAACGAGGCTGGTGAAGGGTCTGGAGCACAAATCCTGTGAGGAGCAGCTGAGGGAGCTGGGGGGGGCTCAGCCTGGAGAGGAGGAGGCTCAGGGGAGACCTTCTTACACTCTACAACTCTACAACAGGAGGGGGAGCTGAGGGGGGGTCGGGCTCTGCTCCCAGGAACCAGCAGTGGGACAAGAGGACACAGCCTTGAGCTGCCCCAGGGGAGTTCTTTGGAGAAGTTCTTTGCAGAGAGAGGGATCAGACTCTGGAATGGGCTGCCCAGGGACGCAGTGGAGTCCCCGTCCCTGGAGGTGTTTAAGAAAAGGCTGGCTGTGGCACTTAGTAGGCGAGGTGGGGTTGGGTCAAAGGTTGGACTTGATGATCTCAGAGGTCTTTTCCAACCTAGTTATTTCTGTGATTCTGTGATTTGCACTGGCACGTACCAGCCAGCATCCCCATCAGGGCACCAGGACACCCTGCTGGGGCACTGGGGAATGTCCTGGGGCATCCCTGCCTGGACAGCCCGAAGGGGCACAGGGACATCCCTGCCCAGGCATCCCCAGGGAGGCACTGGGATGTCTGCTCATGGATATCCTCGCCAGGGTACTGCAGCAGCCCAGTGTGGGCACTGGGCATCCCAGCCAGCACCTGTGATGGGCACTGCACTGTCCTTGCTGTCCCTGCAGGGCATCTGGGGCATCCCTGCCTGGGGGCTCTGCCGTGGCACTGGCACAGCTCTGCCCACCAGCCCTTTCGAGTCAGAGTGGCTGCCCCATCCCTGAGAGTGCCCAAGGGCAGGTTGGACAGGGCTTGCAGTAACCTGGGCTAGTGGAAGGTGTTCCTGCTCGTGGTAGGGGGGTTGGAATGAGAGGAGCTTTGAGGTCCCCTCCAACCCAAACCACCTGTCACAGCAGCCCAGCACCCACAGAGGGGCACCAAGGGTATCACAGCATGGGGTCCTGGGGGACCCTGGGGATCCCTGCTGGGGTACTGGGACCTCATGGCAGTGTGGGGGCATCCCTGTGGGGGCTCCTTGCTGGGACACAGGTCCATCTCTCTGGCTGGGCTCTCCTCTCAAGCATCACTGCCTGCAGGTTCCCATGTCCTGGGGAGATTGGGATGGGGCTTCACAGCCACATCCAGAGCAGTGCTGTGCTCCTCCAGGGTCCTTTTGCCTAGAAGAGGGGTTTGGACCAGCAGAAGGGATGTTTCTGCATTGAAATCTCTCAGATTCAGCGGAAAAGGTGTGGTGGGTTTTTTCCTATTTTTAAGAGTCATCCCCTCCCGTGAAGTTGTTGGGGTTTCAGTGGTTTTGGTTTTCTTTTTTTGGGGGGTTGTTTTGGGTTTTGTTTGTTTGTTTTCTTGTTGTTTTGTTTGGTTTTTGTGGGTTTTTGTTTTTATTGTTTGTTTGGGGTTTTATAACAGGACCTATGTAATTCAATATACATTGAATTCTATCCTAGAGAGCCCCTCCAGCCTCTCTGTTATAGTTCTTTTGATTGTCTGCCCATAACCTGGTGCCTGGCACCCAGTCCTCTGGGTCTGGCTGAAATGTGCAGATGGAATCACTTCTGATGGCAGAGACAGGAGGGTACCAGTGCCAGGAAGATTATCAGTAAGACAGTTTAACACC
>NW_020955713.1:903231-913950 GCF_003031625.1 Empidonax traillii
CTATCCTAGAGAGCCCCTCCAGCCTCTCTGTTATAGTTCTTTTGATTGTCTGCCCATAACCTGGTGCCTGGCACCCAGTCCTCTGGGTCTGGCTGAAATGTGCAGATGGAATCACTTCTGATGGCAGAGACAGGAGGGTACCAGTGCCAGGAAGATTATCAGTAAGACAGTTTAACACCCTGCAGCCTCTGGGTTTGTGGTGGGTGTCTCTTTTATTTTGGAGCCTCTGATCAAAAAGCCTGGAAATGCAGCCCCACTTCAGAGGCAGCGAGTCAGAGGAGATAAAAGAACAGCAATCACTTGACTCAGTCTCTGCAGATTCATCCTTTGGGATAAGACACCTTCCAAAACCTGGCACTGAGCATGCAGGAAAGTCTCAGTCTCTCCTGGGGTTGTGGAAGTGGGGTGAGAGCTGCTCCAGACTCCTCTGAGCTGCTCTGTCCCAGACTCTGCATTCCCAACAAGTGCCCACAACTGCCCAGTGGTCCCGGGTCTCTTCAAGTCCCCTGTGCTGTTCTTGCTGCAATTGTTATTTGAGTTTCCTAAAAGAAATAGGATAATTAAGTGGAAAATTTAAAATTAAAAAGGGAAAAATTCTTTGGCTGTTAGTGCTCTGATATTCACCTGCAACAGTTTTTTGGTGTATCTCAGGCCAGAAAACTGTCCTCCCAAGCTGGAGAGACATTGGATTGGATGCACAAGGCAGAGCATAGACCAACCTCTCCTCTGGCTCTGCTGGCTCCAGGCTGCAATGGTTGGAGGCAAAAGCAGCACTTAGGAGTCCTGGGAGAGTTCTGGGACAGCCCAGCAAAGGTCTGACCATGGGCACTGCTTCAGGTCTTCAAGGCAGGAGACCTCCAAATTGCCTCAGGTCAGGTGGAGAGGTGGGTTAGAGATGGAAGAAAACCCTGATGCTTCAGAATGAGTCCCTGTTACCTGGGGCAGGAGAAGATGTACTTCTGGTGCCTCCACTCCCCGTGCCTGCTGCCAGCAGCTGTGTGAGAGCCTTCCAGAAAGACTCCAGAGACAACAGAGCCAGTGTCCTGGGAAAGAAGGGATCTCCAGGCACTGGGGTACAAGTATTCATATCTGCCAGATATCAGAAATAATCCTTCCTGGGCTTGAAGGTTGGGAAAATTTAGAGGATTTCCTTTTCTTTGCCCAAATAACAAAACTTCAGTCAAGGAAAGGGGTTTTGGGAGGGATAGCTCACACTGTGTCAATTGTCATCAGGGTGGCTGCCTGGGAAAACACAGACTGCACTCAGCTACTAAAGCTGAGTTTGGACTTCTTTGAGCTTCAAGTGGCTGTAACGACCAGAGTTCACCAGCTGATGAACTCTGAATACAAATATGCATCACCTGAAGCACAGCATGGAGGAGAGGACCTGGCCTTTCCCTCAGTGGCCACATCTGTATGAACAGCCCCCAAGGGCTTCTGAGCTCCCAGCCCAGCTGTGTCCCCTTCCAACCAGGAGGTGACTCGAGGGGACACTTTGCTTTCAATGCACAGCTCCTCTTCCCTGTGCTGCTTCCAGGGATGTGGGCACTGGTAGGTCTGTGCTGGGCCAGGAAAGCATCTGGCTGCAGTTCAGTCCCTCGGGAGTACCTCAGTTTAGATAACGCCGTGGCAGCCGCCCGGCTGTGGCTGGAGCACAGCTGGGAGAGGCAGAGCCATCAGCAGTCTGATGGCTGCAGCCCAGGGACAGCCCCGCCTTAGCAGGTCCTTGCTCAGCTAACGTGGTGCTGCCCTGGGGCTGTGCAGGAAGAGGGCAATGCCAGAACCGAGCAGGGACAGGCCAGGGGGGCAAACCTCCCACTGCTCCGGGAAGCACGAGAAAATCTCCACCACAGTGGAGAACGGGCCGATTGCTGGGGCAATGCAGTCCCAGCCACTCCAGCACTGACTCTCAACTCCCCGTGTGGAGCCGACCAGAGCCGGGGGCTTCCCTTCCCTTCACCAGAAAGCTCCCTTTTGCCGAGGAGGTGTCGGTGCTCTGGCTCTCAGCTGTCCCTGCCCGAGGAAGGGATTTGCTGCTGAGCTACAGTGTGTCTGGCCCTCGGGGTTCAAGAGCAAAGAGATAAAGGGCTTCTCCTTCCAGCTCCCGTTAGCAGAGATTCCCGAGATGTAGGAGCCTGCGGGCTCTGCCCTGCCCCTCCTGGGTGAAGGAGTTCCTGCTAAATGCTGCAATTGCCCTTCTCTGTCTCTCTCCCTCGGCAGGGGAAGCATCCTAAATCTTCAAACATTTGTTGTGAAGGCACCTTTTATCCTGTGGCCAAAATAGGATCCAGCAGCTTAAAAACCAGAGCTGAGGGTCAAAACCGTAATGGTTTAGAGATGACCATGAGAAATTATTCTCCCCCTGCCTGGAGCGAGGTGACGCCCTTCAGCACTGGTGATTCGGTGCTACAGCAGCTCTTTGGCACATTGGGCAGCTCTTCAGGGCGACACTCGGGGTGTGACGGGCTGGCTCCCTGCTCTGGGATGTCTTGTAAACCCGGGGCAGTGCGTCCATGGCCACCACACTCGGGGCATCAGCTTGAGCAGCCGCCAGCCCAGTTCTGCCTGGCCTTTTCTGCAGCCAGGGAACACCTGCCCGCAGCCTGGCGGGGAACTGCTGCCCGCTGTCCCTCTTACCGCTGTCCCCTTTTGCCGCTGTCCCTCTTGCCGCTGTCCCCTCTTGCCGCTGTCCCTCCGTCAGCCCGTGCAGCCGCCCCTGCCCGGCTCTGGCAGCTGCCTGGTGCCATCTCGTGGTTAATTCACTTCTCCGGAGCATCCCTGTTTGTGTCCTGCCACGACCAGAAAGGAAAGAAGCCCTCGTGCATTAATATTTCGCGGGGTATTTCTCCCTCCTTTGCCCAGGCAGACTCCTCTGACACCGGGTGAAGTCACGGGTCGGTGCCGCCCGTTCCGAAGGGGCCGAGCAATGAGCGTCCCGCCCGACCCCCTTCCCCTGGTGCTGCTGTTTTTGCAGCTCCAGCATCTCCTGTTCCCGCAGGGGAACATCTGGCCGTGTTTCGCTCCCAGGATGGCCAAGCCCAAGTGCTGGACGCCCACTGTCCCCACCTCGGGGCCAACCTCGCTGCCGGCGGGCGGGTCCGGGGCGGCTGCATCGAGTGCCCCTTCCACGGCTGGCAGTTCCGAGGAGAGGATGGGAAATGCATCAGCATCCCGTGTGCTGCAAAAGGTGAACGTGCCCCCAGGGCCACGGAGAGCAACCACAGAAAGGATAGTGCCCCACACGTCCTCATTAGAAGCCACTTAATTAGGGGAAAGTTGTGTTTATAATAATTCACCCTCCATGCACTCCCCTGTTTCATGCAGCACCCTGGTTTTCCTCTGGGTTGTCCATGTCCCAGTGTTCCACAGGAACAGAAGCACAGGGTTCCAGTGCCCTCTCCTCTATTAGGTGGTAACTGGGACCGTGGTTAAATAACGCCCTTCTTGGCTCTGACAGTCCCACACCTCCTGCATTCCACAGGCAGAGTACAAAAGCAGATTTTTAACTCTGAGCCTTCCAGTGGGTCCCTCAGGGATGTACTCTGAGGAGCTGTTGGGTTCCAGAAATGATCCCATGCTCTACAGTGACAGCTTATGCCAATCAGGGCTGAAACGTGTCCCGTGAACATGACAGAACAGTTTCTCAATGGGATTTTTTCCTCCTTTTAAGGCTTGAAAGGAACGTTCGGTTGGGATTCAGGAAAGCTCTTCACATACACCCACCATGTAGATATGGATTGCGTTGACTGTGTAGGAAGAATGTCTTAAATGTCATGGAGCAATTATTTGATCTGGCTCCAGTAACGAATTTAAATCACCAATTCACTTACCTTGAGTTTTGCTTTGGCTTGTGCTTCTTAGTTATTGTCCTGAGAAGTTCAACTTCATTGGATTTGGATCGATTAGGATAGCAATGAAACATTGATTGGCAACAAAAGTCACTCTTTCTACTAAACAAACTATTTCTCCCGAAGTGAAAGAAACATTCCATCTATATGGGCAAGAGAGCCAATTCACAGATCTCAGCAAACAGCAATTTCCTTTTCTGTGTGTGTTATTTTCAGAAAAAAAAGATTAATACTGTATTTTTTCCCCCCACACACATAGTCAGGAGCTGCATTCAAATGAAATGATGTGTTTCACCACAAAACGAGGGAGAATATTCTCGACATACACAAACACTGGCCAAGTTGTGTCATTTCATCTGAAATGGCTGAATTCTGAGTCACTGTTATTTGGAGGTATTAAAAGAATGAAACTGCAGCCAGCTGCCCTGCTCCCCTCCAGCCCAAATAGGTCAGGGTGATTTTAACAGATTTAAAAGCCATCTGTGCTCACACAGGTACCTTGTTGGAGCAGGATTTTGGAGAGCTCAGATGGGCAGCTCCTCCCCGGGCTTTCAGGGACTCACGGCCAGACAGAGCCCAGTGTGGGGCTGGAGGGAGAGGGGGAAGGGTCTGGAGCACAAGGAATGGCTGAGGGAGCTGGGGGGGCTCAGCCTGGAGAAAAGGAGGCTCAGGGGGGACTCCCTGACAGGAGGGGGGAGCCAGGTGAGGGTTGGGCTCTGCTCCCAGGGAACGAGGGACAGGGCAAGAGCAAATAGTCTCAAGTTGTGCCAGAAGAGGTTTAAATCTGCTATTAGTGTGAATTCCTTCCCTAAAAGGGTGGTCAGGTATTGGAACAGGCTGCCCAGAACAGTGATGGAGTCACCATTCTGGAAGGATTTAGAAGATGTGTGGATGTGGCACTTGGGGACATGGGTTAGTGCTGGGCAATGGTTGGACTTGGGGGTATTCAAGGTTTGTTCCAACCTGAATGATTCTGTGATTCTATGTCTGCGTGGGGGCAGATGAAACCCCTTAGAAATTTAATGAGATGCATCCCACCTGAAGCACCAGGTTTCATCAATCAGAAATCACAGTGATGGGGTCCTCCTGCCCCCTCTGATATTCATTGACTCAAAGAGAATCATCATTTCTCGCATTATTTCACCTCCCACATGTAAGAAGGAAGGCTGAGTAAGAAGGAAGTGCTCTGTGCTCTCCTTGGTGCTCATTTCCACATTAGAACAAAAAAGGTAATGAAGGTAACAGCCTTCCAATCCGGTAGAAGCTGCATTTTCTGACAATGAACTATAAATGCCAAAATTATTTTCACTGAAGTGATCTATTCTTACAACACATGATACCGCAACGTTATAGCAGAGAATGACTTGAACTTGAGAGGCAGTGATGGCTTTTACTCTCTCTGCACAGCCCAAACTAGAAGTATCTCCTTTTAGCTCACTGAAATTGGAGGAGGATCCATTCTTGCAGCAGCCATTTAGTTATTTAACCAGGTTAAAGAGGCAACAGATCAGCCAGTCACGTTGTTCCTTTAAAAAACTTGTGCAAAACACCAAACTGAAACAAAACCGATTAAAACAAACTCTTTTCTGCGACCTTCATAGCTGCTGCTCTTCTTCAGTGCCGTGAATGCTGGAGAAGCGCCAACACGAGCGTGTGGCACACGAACATCTCCCCCAGAGCCGATGCCTGAGCTGGGGCTCAGCGCAGGGGTCAGGGCGGTGCCAGCCCCGGGGCTGTGGGTTTAACCTCTCCCTTTGTGCCCCGCAGTGCCGGATCGCGCCAGGGTGCGGGGCTGGCCGTCCTGCGAGGTGAACGGGATGCTGCTGGTCTGGTACCACTGCCAAGGGCTCGATCCCACCTGGGCAGTGCCCGAGCAGCGCGAGATCACCACGGGAGAGTGGGTGTTCCTTGGGCAGACGGAGCTCCTGGTGGACACGCACATCCAGGTAGGGAGCTCGGTCCCTCCCCCCCTCCCCCACGGCGTGGGTCCTCTCCTATAGCCCAGTTCAGGGGCATCTCCTCCCAGTTAACCCATTCAGGGACAGCTCCTCCCAGTTCACCAGCCCTTGGCAGTGCCATCAGTGCTGCTGGCAGAGCTCTGACCTAGAAACACCCCAGAGTGTGGCATATGTTCCCCAAACACAGAGCGTGAGCTCCTCGGGTGGAGAACAGCTGTTCTGGGTGCTTAAAAAGAATCTGTTAATTTGCTTTGACTTACAACTGGTGTAATTTAAAAAAAGAATCCTCCGAGAGCTGCGGCACTTACTGTCAGGAGGCGTTTCAGCCCATCCATCACCCCCATGGAAAGGCGCAGTTATTTTGCTGTTAATCTTCATAATCACCGTCGTGGGCTGACAAATGGGCCATGGAGGACAAACGGCTGCTGCCTCCCTGTGGAAATGAGTCTGGAAAAGGGGCCTCATTTTGTGGCACTGGACAGAAGGGACCTGGGAGGGAGAAGGGGCAGCCACAGGTCGGGGCTCCTCCTGGAGAGAGATGGGAGGCAGCAGCAGTTTTGAAACTGGGTGATGTCTGGAGGTCCTGGGGAGATTTTTCTCTGCTTGCTGCTGAGCAGAACACCTGTAGTTGTAAAAATCAGGGACAAAAATGACCCTTAATCTAGAGCACACCAAATCCAAAGGCAGCACCTGCCTGCTGGCTGCATCCCAAGGGAGGAGAGGGGATAGGAAGGAATAGAGAGTTACTGGGAGGCATTAAGAACATGCATGAGGCACAGGAGATGCAGCTCTGGGAGTGTGCAGAGGAGTTGGGAGAATTTGGGGGATTGAGGGGATAGTAATATTTATTTTATGTCTTTCCCAGTGCAAACCACTGCACACAGGTCTGTGCTGGGGCCAGTCTGTGCTGCTTGCAGAGCTGGTGGGAAGCTGTAGCTGGTGTATTTCAGTCCTAAAGCAGCTAAAATGTCTCAAAAAGTGATGTATTTGGGCAGGCTGGTGGGGTTTTTAAAGGTGTAAAAGGATGTGAAAACTAGGCAAAAATATTTTATTCTTTACAGTTATCACAGGGCCAAAAGCAGGACTTATTTGGAGTCCCAGCTTGTGCACCCACACAAGTGAGCACACAGAGAGTTCTGTGAGCTTAAAATGAACCCTGAATTTTCTGAACTTCCTTTTAAATTATTCCCTGCTGCTTGTTAAGAGCTGGTCCCAGGTCAGTCTGTGCTGAGTCCCCTGGTGCCTGTCACTGCCTCAAGCCCTGTGAGCACCTCTGCCCTGCTCTGCCCTGCTCAGCTGGGGGCCCAGGGCTGTACCAGGGCCACCCTGGGGCTCTTGCAAAGCTGCTGGAAGTGCAGGCAGCTCCCACCCTACTCAGCTCTTGCCAACAGCAAATTGTTCCCTGACATCAGGAGATCCCCGAGAACGCGGCCGACGCGGCTCACTTGGCTTTTCTGCAGGGCCCAGCTGTCCTGGCAGGGTCTGACCTGAGGTACACCAGGTCCAGGCTGGGGGACTTCATGAAGCACACCTGGAAGGTAAGACCCCAGCTCCCCTCTTAGCCAAGTCTTCCAAACCAGGTTCCCTTCCTACCTCAAAGCATCTGTCCCACCTCACCCCCTCGGCTGCAACTCCTGCTCAGTATCTCTGAGGGTTTTATCTGTGCTCCCTCACCTGAGGATCACACCTGAGGATCATCTCCAGATGGTCCTCTTGTCCCCATCTCACGCTGCCCCTCTCAGCCTGTGCCCCCCACCCTCTCCAGGCAGAGTGGCAGCCCGAGCCCAACGAGCAAACGAGCACTGCTCCCACCTGCTGCTCCAACACTCCGCCACCATCTTCGGGAATGGCCTCTGCCTCACGGATCTGACGGTCTCAGCCAGGCAGGTGTGTCCTGGGGACCTCCAGCACCTCAAGCTGATGGGCTTGGCTACCCCAGAGGCAGAGAGCCCAGCGTGTGCTGCTCAGTCACGGAGCCACAGAACGTTCTGACTTGGAAGGGACCCACAAGGACCACCCAGTCCGACTGAATGGCCTGTGAAGGGACCTGTGACCTCACTGTGGTCAGCACCCTGCTCTGACCAGCTGAGCTCATCTCAGGGTCACCTTCCCCACCCAGTGCATCCTTCACATGGGTCAAAGAGCACCCACTGGCACTGGGGCTGCCCCAGAGAAGAGGGAGGGGTCCTAAGGATTACTGTGCCACAAAACAACTAAAAAAATCACCTGAGCAGACATTGGTGACAATCCTGAGGGACCTTCACTCCACATGGTCACAGCTGGTTACAGTGCAGAAGTGGGAAAGGCAAACAATCAGGAACAGTGTGTCTGTAGCCCAAGATCAGTCCTGAGACAATAAAACTGCTGACACAGACTGACAAAGAATTACAGGAAAATAGAAATAATGCTACGAATCAACTGGAACTAGATCTTCTCACTTTTATTTTTGTTTCTGGATTTTTTTCAATTAAATGTGAAGTTTGCCTGATAAAACATTTTTAACTTTAGTCTAATATATTTTTGAAGGAATTTGACCTATTCCCACATTAGAAATGTAGAACAAATCATAGAGTCACAGACTGGTTTGGGTAGGAAGGGATCTCAAAGATCATCTAGTTCCACCCCCTGCCATGGGCAGGGACACCTTCCACCAGCCCAAGTTGCTCCAAGCCCCATCCAACCTGGCCTTGGACACTTCCAGGGATGGGGCAGCCACAGCTTCTCTGGACAACCTGTGCCAGGGCCTCCCACCCTCACAGGAAAGATTTCTTCCCAATATCTGATCTATCCAATCTAACTCTGCCCGGAGATGACAACGACTGGCAAAGTTGTGACTCATGGCCCACGACTTTGTGATGAAAGGAGTAACAAGCCCAGCCCAGGAGGCATCTCCAGCAGGTCTCAAGGAGTGGGAGTTGCTGGACCCCTGGGGGTTGTTCCCTGAGGATGTTCTGCTGCTCTGCAGGTGGGGCCAGGGCTGGTTTACCTGACCTTTGAACACGCGTTCCTGGGCCGTGGTGTCATCCTGCAGACGGTGACTCCCCTGCAGCCTCTCCTGCAGAGCGTCCGTCACAAAATCTACGACCAGAAGAACGTACCAGCCATAGAACCCAAGCTCATCCTGAGGGCAGAGTGTGTCCAGGTGAGGCCCCTGCAGAAGAGCAGCCAAAGGGATTTGGTTCCCTGCAGCTTCGTGCCTGGGAGGGGGGAGAAGGAAGAGCAGTTGCCCACATGGGCTCTGATATCCTGGGGGAGCAAAGCACTCGTGGGGAAGGTGTTTGGGGTGCTTGGTGTGATCTTTCCTTCTCAGTGGCCCCCAAAAAAATCAAACTGGAGGTCGAATAAAGGGGATCCCTGCAGTGAATCACCTGCTGAGGGTGGCAGAGAGGTGTTATCCCTCTCCTTTGGGCGGGAAGCTGGGATACAAGGATTAGGCAACCCCTCTTTAGCTGCAGGAAGTCTTTGAGGGAACTAATCACTGCATCCAGGTATCCAGCATCCCAGGCTGGCGCTTTAACATCATCCTATTACCTTTGGCAAGAACTGTGCCAAAAAATCCTCCTGTTTTTAAATTATCATGAGATTTCGCAACTCCTGCTACTCCTGAAAGAGGTTTTCCAGGCTTTTACCACAGGGATTCATGGAAGTGTTGAACTTTGGAGGCCTCCAGTTCAATATCCCAGCTGAGACAAGATTATTGCCAAATTCAGGTCAAACATGGCCTTGAAGGCCACCTCTGTTGGAGAGAGGCCTCATCTCTCCAGCTCCAGATGATGTCCAGATGCCAAAAACCAACCCAAGTAAAACTTAGTTGTGCTGCCTCATATTCTGTAAATGCTGCCTTAACATTTTGCATTTCACTAAGGTGGATGAGCAACACTCATTTCTGCAGCACCTTCTTCCCAAAGGAAAACTCCACAATCTTTCTCCACGTGTGCCTGAGCAGACTGTAAGATGTGGATTCTTTATTTATAAAGCCCTGGCTGGCTGGAGCTGCCCAATGACCCAAAACTCTTGGGTGGAGCAGCTCCTGCCCACACAACCCCCATGACAGGGGCAGTCTGAGCTGGAAGTGGCTTCTTTTTTTGGAAGCTTCTTTTTTGGGCTAAACCCTGCTGGCTGCAGGTGTGGTGTTCTGTGTTCCTGGTGACAGGGCCAGTCCCACAGGGATCAGCTGGGAGGGGTGGGAATAGTGAATGAGTGTCCCACAGACCTGCTGGTTCAGCTTCCCCACCTGAGTGAGACCCTCCTTCTGCCCCCAGTTTGAGTGGGATGTGACCACCTGGAATAACAAGCAGTACCTGTCCAAGCCACTCCTGGTCCGGGAGGACTCTGGGATCCGGAGACACCGGCGCTGGTTCTCCCAGTTCTACAGCGAGGGGAGCGTGAGGTCCCTGGCTCGGGAGGAGGGCCTGGACTGGTGAGGACCCTCCTGCCCCCTCACTGTAGGAGCTGCCAGAGGCTCTCAGGTGGGTCCTGCCCACCCTGGCTGGTGGCAGAGAAGCTGTGCAGGCACCACCAGTGTAACAAATACAGGCAATGCCACAGGGAGCAGAGCCTGAGCCCCGGTGATCCTTCGGTGTCCAGGGCACCAAAACTCCAAGGCTGTCCTGCAGTGTGAGCTGAGGGTGAAATTCAGGTTAGAATCATGGAATCACAGAAATCCTGAGCTGGAAGTGACCCACAGGACCATCCAACCCACCTCCTGGCTCTGCACAGACACCCCAACAATCCCACCCTGTCCCTCAGAGCGTTGTCCAAACCCTCCTGGAGCTCTGGCAGCCTTGGGGCTGTGCCCACTGCCCTGGGGAGCCTGTTCAGTGCCAACCACCCTCTGGGGGAAGAACCTTTCCCTGAGATCCACCCTGAGCCTGCCCTGACACAGCTCCAGCCATTCCCTGGGGGCTGTCCCT
>NW_020955713.1:914199-951380 GCF_003031625.1 Empidonax traillii
TCCCACCCTGTCCCTCAGAGCGTTGTCCAAACCCTCCTGGAGCTCTGGCAGCCTTGGGGCTGTGCCCACTGCCCTGGGGAGCCTGTTCAGTGCCAACCACCCTCTGGGGGAAGAACCTTTCCCTGAGATCCACCCTGAGCCTGCCCTGACACAGCTCCAGCCATTCCCTGGGGGCTGTCCCTGCTCACACAGAGCAGAGGTTGGAGCTGCCCCTCCGCTGCCCCTCCACTGCCCCTGGTGAGGAAGCTGCAAACCCTGTGAAGTCTCTCCCCAGTCTCCTCAGATTGGTAGAGCTGCCCTTGAAGTGTCCTTGTCTCTGACTGCTGCAATCATTTTGAACAGTTCTGTTTCCATGTGGCCTTTTATTGCCCAGAGTGGCCTCTCCCAGCCAGTCCTGCTGATGCTTCTGCAGCATCACCTTGGCTGGGATGGGTTCCAGCTCTTCTGTGGGCTGCAAACCTCATAAGAGCTGCCCTAGATCCTCCTGTGCTTGGGGCTACATGTGCTGTATTGAAGGGCTGAATTCTGCCTGGCTGCTTTCCCTGGGGAAGCCTGAAATCCCCCCTGGCAGAGCTGCCCTGGGTCACCAGCAGGGCTCTGGCAGTTCCTCTGTGCCAAGGGACAGCAGGAGCAAATGCCCAAATCCAGGAGCTTTCCCAGGCTGGTGGCTCCCATTCCCAGGCACTGTCCTTGTGAATGCTGTACTTTGCTGGGGCTTCTGATTCCTCCTGCTGCACTATTCCAGAGCAGGACCTTGCCAGGGCAGCCCCCTGTCCATGCAGAGCTCACTGCCCACCCCAGGAGCACCCTGGGTACCCTGTGCCAGCTGTGCCACCACCAGCCACATCTGCCCATTGCACTGCCAATACTTTGCTATTAAATGTCTTTTAAAACTGACCTCATGTTCACAGTTTGTTGTTCTTCACCGTTTTGGGGGTGCTCTTGCCAGGAGAAGGGGTCCTGCAGCTGGCCCGTGCTCTCCTGCTTCAGGAGCCACAGGGAATCTCCAGCAAGGAACTTCCCAAGAGAGCAGGAGCTTGGAGAAGGAGGATTTGTCCAGTTTAACAGCTCTCAGGGGCCTGAGAGATTTGTTATGTCTTGGTGGTCCTGACCAGCCCCACCTGGGGTGCTTCCTCCTCTCCCTGCCCAAGGCCCAGGAGTTCATTTCAGCCCTGCCCTGAGCGGTGCTGGACCCCTGGCTGGCCTGGGCCCTGACCACAGCCTGACTTCCCAGCTGGACCTCCACCCTGTCCCACCCCTACAGGGCTGCCACAGACCCCCCTCAGCTCCCAGCACCCCATTCCTCAGGGAGCAGCTGCCCTGCAGTGATGGGAGATGGAAAAGCACCAAGAGCAAACTAAAAGAACTGAGGTGTTACATGACATGAGGTTCACCTAAACTTATGGGGGCCCAGGGGCACTCCCACACCCCCAGCCACAAACACACACTGGTACAGAGCTCTTGCCACACCTGGGCTGCTGTTCCCTGCTCCTCTCTCTGTTCCCCACACAGGGGATCTCGGGATGAACAAAACTCCAAGGCAGGGAAATTGCTGAGGCTCAGATTGGAGCTGGTGAGTTCAGCCAGCTTTGTAAGATCCATCAGTCCCTCTGAGATGAAAGGAAACTGGGGGATACCTCCAGCAGAGCCTGAATTCGGAGGTAGCAGTTCCTTTACTGCTAAAGCTAAAGCAGTTGTGTCCTGTCAGGGCAGAAAGCAGAGAATTGGGAAACACAGCAGGATTAGCTTAAGCCTCTTACAGTCCCATTAGCAATTGTTTTTATCCTTTTAAAGGTCTCTAGCAATAAGGATAATTGAGTGCCAGGAGCCACTGGTGTGCCAAGGAGAACTATCCTCCATTCTGCTGGGCATCCTGGCTTTACATTATCCACTTCACATATGTAGATTTTCAAACAAATCCCAACCCCTGTCTGGCAGGACCTGAGGGCACCTCTTCTGACTGTTTCCTAAAATGCCTTTGTAAACCTGTTGCAAAGCCACAGCCATTCTTACATTATAAACTGATAGTTGTATTTATTATTTTGGCTTATCTTCACACTTGACCAAGAGTTTATCCAATGGCCAGACCCATCGTCACTCCATGTCTTTGGGTTTTGTTTTTTCCCAACTAAGAAATTCACTGCAAATTTCCCAATTCTGTAGCAAAGTTGTTTTGTTTTGTTTTGGGTTTTTTTTGCTTGCTTTTTGCAGGGTGGTGGGTGCAAGGTTAAAAAAACCCCAGAGAACATCAAAACAGGTCAAAGGAAAGGACACATGAAGGGTGATGGACAACGGATTTTCCAGTGTTAAGGCCTGGCTGCCTCCTTTGAATCCCGGTCTATGTACTTGTTCCACTTGGGACAATTCCTGGTGGTCTCCGGTTTGTTTGGAGGTGGGTCCTGGAGCTCCAGAGAGCATCAGTGAGTCCCTGCACACAGAACCAGCAGTGTCCCACTCATCAGCACATCTCTGGGACCCCCTGGGACATCCTGGTGCAGGTTAAGCCAGTCATGGCCTGAGCCCAGATTTCTGTGCCCATTTTGGCTCCCACTACAAACAAACAGTTGCCAAGGGCCCTGTCCTAGGGAGGAGGGAGGCTGCTCTGCCCAGCCAGTGTCCGGCCAGTGCCCCTGTTCCCCTGGAGTGAAATCAAGCCCTGAGGTGGATCTGCCGGTGAAAACCTCTGGCCCTGCGAGCCCAGGCTGACCAGCACCAGCTGGAGCAGCTTCAGCAGAGGAAACCCAGCTGAGCTGACCCTGCATGGGGCCGTGAACACCAACAACCACTGCAGCCCCCAGACCACCCTCAGCTGCCCTCTGGGTTCAGGGCCCTTCCTGCTACAAACCCACCTCTCCTCAGGGAGGGAGGAGCAGCTCGTGGGGACTGAAGGGACGCTCCGGGCAATGCTCTGGGTGCCTCGGGCATGTGGTGCCCAGTGTGGAGTTCTCTGGATGCCAAGTTCATTTGGCTTCCCACTGCCACAAGGCAGGGTTAGAGGGGTTGTTGGGGAGAAATTGTTCCCTGTGAGGGTGGGCAGGCCCTGGCACAGGTTGCCCAGAGAAGCTGTGGCTGCCCCTGGATCCCTGGAAGTGTCCCAGGCCAGGTTGGACGGGGCTTGGAGCAACCTGGGCTGGTGGAAGGTGTCCCTGCCCATGGCAGGAGGATGGGGAATGAAATGATCTTTCAGGTCCCTTCCCACCCAAACCATTACAGGATTCTGTGAGATCCCCCAGAGACCACTGCTGGGATCCAGGTCACTTCCATGTTCTCCCTGCTCACAGCAGGACATCAGCCCTGGGGAATGTCCCAAGCACGTGCCTGAAAAATAGAAAAGCCCAGACACTTTTGTTTTTCCTAAAGGTTGTTTTATTGTAAAACCATAAATACAACACTGACATGAAAATCCTCAAGCAACGGATGCTTTCTTACAGTTACAGTTTGTCTTCTGCCTTGGCATCAACTCTGAAAAGAATGTTGCAGAAACATGTCTCTAAGGTATTTCCAAATAACCGAGCTCTGGCCTGGAGCGCTCGGCCCCTTTGGAAGCTAAGTGGAACTATTCCTCCTCTCTCATGGAATATTTCCATTCAGACAGCAACAGACTTGTAAAAACAGCAACATTTAAACACCTTGATTTTTTTTTCTATAATAATCCTTTTCATTTGACGTCAGTCTAAGTTTCAAACAGCACTGAATTCATTTAGCTGTAAAAAAAAAACAAAAAAAAAAAAACCAAACCAAAACCAAAACAAAATCCTAAAAAGAAAAAAAACAAAAAACAACCTCAGAGCTTGAGTTGGCCTCAAGCGTTCGCATATCACAATGAAAATCAGCAACTCAACCCCGTGCAATATTGCTCTCTAGTGAGTCATTTGATCCACACCAACAATACATGAGACTTCAAACAGGTTTTGTTTTGTTTATTAACACAGCAAGTGTGACATTAGATAACCTTTTAAATACAGTACATGGTACAGCGCGGGGCCAGCTGCCCGCACGTTTCCCGTTATGAAGACAAAGCCAGCGGTGGCGGTTTATAAAAATATTGTGTTGCTACAAAAGTATAAATTAATGCTACCGGTATTAAGAAATATTAAACACATAAAACTTATAAGGATTAAGAAAAATATTCATTAATACCTGTAGAAAACTCTGGCCTAAAAAAGATATTTTTTGTATATTTTTTGTATATTTTTTTTTTGTATTTTTTAAGATGACATGAGTGCGCTCGCGGGCGGGGCCACGGGCGCGTCTGTGGTATTGCCTAGAACATCTGCATCTACAGAAAGGAGGGAAATGCACACGAGTTACTGAGGGAGGGAGGGCAGGAGGGACAGGAGAAATTAATCTTTGCTTGATGAAACCACAAGAATTCGGCCCCCCCAGAGGAGGTTTGGGAAAACGGACGTACGGGCGAGGAACAGCTTCTCCTCTCAGCCTGGCTGCAAGCAGGGATCTCCCACGGCTGGGGTTGTCACCATGACACTGTCTGGCTACGGCGTGGACCACAGTCCTCACGGCCTGGGTGGTGTGTGCTCCTCCTGGACCTGTCACCTGCCACCAAGGGTTCAGCTCATCCACTACCAGTTTTCCTTTTAAAGAATTAAAGAAAATAATAAAGTCCCCCTAAGTTTCAAAGGGACCATGGAAAACAGACTGTTGCTCCTTCCAGAATACATGCCTCCTTCCTTGAGTGGAAAGGTCCTTCTCCATAGACAGCAAGGGGAAAACATTCCCTCCTCCCAACCCCCAGCCCACTGGAAAAAAAAATCCCACCCTATGCACAGACACTGCAGAGACCACCACCAGAACCCCCAAGAGATGGGAACAAGGATTCAAGGCTGATGAGGTTGGAAGTGTCTTTTTAAGGAACTTTGGTTGTAAAAAGCAAGGGTTGGACGTGCCTGTGCTCATCAACTCCACCCTAAAATACACCCATCGTTAAGGCTGCGCTGCTCGCCCGGGTCCCACTGTCAGTGATGCCACAGCGACAGGAGGAGAAAATCCTGCCAACCTAATCCTGCCAGTCACTGGCTGATGTTGTGCATCAATGAACCATTTAGAGCCTCGTTTCAGAAGATATTCTAAAAAATTCCAACTCAGCTGCCTACGGATGAGGAAACCCCAAGGGTCTATGGATACACCATTGTCTGTGTGAGCAAAACTCTTCCCTCGAGTTATAAACAAAGGACTCTGTAACAGCAGGAGTAAAAACACAACCAACCAGCCAAACTAGAACTGAAATGAAACAGAAATCACACAAACATTCAGTAGATAAAATTAAACTTCAGGGCAACCCACTGTCATTGGTTCACCATTTCTGGCCTAGCGTAGGCAGACTCTCCCCCAGGCCTGAGGGCTGCTCCAGCAGAGCTGGGCTGGGCTTTACTGTTTGCTCAGTGACACTTCCAGAAGCCCCAGGAAGATGGTGACCTGTGGCACGGGGACAGGTCCCACGCACCAGCAACAAGGAGATCTTATTGCTACAGTGACAGCTTCAGAGATACCTGATATGGGACACGGGGGCTCAGCCGAGGGCTCTGGGCGTTCCCAGTGGATCCCACGGATTCAAGCCCGCGGTGTAGCACAGAAAATGCACAGCAGAAGCAGCAAAACATGGAACACTGTCCCCCAGCCCGATTCTCCACCTCAGCAGTGTAAGGGCTGACAAGACATTTGCTCCTCGACTTGGTGTTTTCCCCTCTGCCAACTCCCCCCTTGTTGGAACCTGGCTGATGGATACATTGGAGTGCTGGGAAGGGTTTGGTGCCGCTGAGGAGTGGGAGGATGGGGAGGAAGATGCTCTGTGAACCCTCCTGGGTCTTCTGGGCAGGACTGGCTTTTCCCACCCCTACATCCAGTCCCTTTTCTCTCAGCAAGGCCCAGAGCAGCCTCGTGCCCCATGGAGTGAACTCCAGGAGCAGTGCAGCCTTGCCTTCAACGGCAAAGCTCAAAAAGCATTCCCCTAGGAAACTCCTCCCAGGTGAACAGATTTCTCCTCCCTGAAGAGGCTTCCCAGAATCTGCCTTTTGTGTCTTTTTATTTTTATCCCTTTATTCCTAACTACTCCATAGGGCACAACTAGTCCCGTCCTGTGGGAATGCTCCCAGGAGCTCCTCGCCTCTCCCTCAGCCAGAGAGGTGCCATGAGAGATCCAAGCCTTTCCTTGGCACAGAGCAGCACTCCCAGCCCTGCTCTTTTAGTGTTGTTTGATTCATCAGTAACTTGGTGCTCCTAGAGCAGCAGGATGTCTCAGTCCCTGCTCCTGTGTCCACCATGGGCTGCTGCAGGTTCCAGGGTGGAACCGGCCCCTCACACTGGGTGAAGCTGAGCAGACTCAGCCACCAACACAAACAGTTGTGGTAATTTCTTCCCATGATAATCTGGGTCACTGCAGACACCTGGAGAAAAACCATCCTACCCCCTGAGCCACCTCACTGAACACTGTGAACTCCTACACCACTATTCAGAGTCACAGAATGTTCTGAGTCAGAACCAACCCACCAGAATCATCGAGTCAAACTCTTAAGTGAATGTTCTGTATGGGGATCAAACCTATGACCTTGGCATTGTTAGCACCAGCTGAGCTCATCTCTAGAGCTCAAGCCATTCCCAGAAGTGTCTCCCTGCTGTTTTCAGTCATTCCCAAGCTTTGAGAGCATCTGCTGCAAATTCATTTGCAAAATTCACAGAAAGGTCATGACTCCCTGAGCTGCTGCTGGACGTGTTCTCTGCCCAGCAAGCGCAGATAAACCAGTGCAGGTGGTTTGTGTGGATGCTTAAACCAGTTTAGCTCAAGGTTAAACGGGTTTAAACAGCAATGAACGAAGAACTGAATTAGACAAAACCTGAGCCCCACTGTTGGCTTTCACAGGAAGTTTTCCAGATTCACTACTTCAAATACACCCTCAGCACAGACAGAGAGATTGGACAGAAAGGAAAGTTCACTTCCACCTGAACCCCACCCGGGTGGGAGACACCAAGCCTATCCTGCAGGTCAGACCACAGCTACTGCTCCTGGAGACATGAGGAGGGGACAGACCAGGAGACAAATCTGGGCTCCATGTCCTCCCTGGCTCTCTGGCTGCTGCACTCACACAGAAACAACCTCCTGAAGAGCTCTGCCTCTGTATCTCACTGTTTTCTAGTAACAAGGATCTTCAGACAGGACCTGAAGGCCCTTCACTCTGACCAGTCATCTGCTGGTGCTTGTCCCCCAGCCTGAAGGTCAGAACCCTCCCAAAGCCAACCTGGAAGTCAGAAAGAGAAGTCTGCAAGGTCAGGCCCAGAGTCAGCAGCAGGAACAGGTGAGAATGCCTGGAGGACACACCTCCCATTTCCATATCCCAACACATTCCTCAGGTGTGAGTAAAGGAAACCAAGAAGCAGAAGGCAAATTCCCAACATGATCTACCAGAGGATGATCCCAATTCTGGGGACTTCTCCCAGCTCAAAGAGGGAATCTCTGGCCAAACTCAGTCTCTCCTCTGCAGCCTGCCAGCGCAGGATGGGAAGTGCTCCCTGCAGCACGTGCTGCTCCACACCCCGAGGCATCCCAGAGCAGGGACAGAACAGTTTGTGTTGGAGCAACCTGGTGAAGAAGAGCTGCCAGAACTCAGGCCTTGGTAAGGTATTTTTGCTCCCTAGAATGCAAATCCAAGCCTTGAAGATGGAAGGAGGAACAGGAGCCAAAGCTTGGCATTTAGGGTGAACACCTGTGCTACAGATGTATTTCTCTGCTTTTCATTAAGTCCAGTACCAGACAGAAGGGAGCCTGGGAGCAGACAGAGCATGAACAGCTCCTCTGAGCTGAACACCCAGTAACCATGCTCAGGAGTTATGAGAAGCTGCAGCTTCTTAGTCTGAGTTCTGGAGGAGATTGCCCCAATTCAGGCCTTGGGTTTTATCTTGCTTTTTCAGCTAAGTTGAGATTTTTAGTCTTTGGGAGAATCGCATCTACCCAACATCAGGCATGTTTGCTTAACATCCATCATTAGTGCAACTACAGCCTTGGAGGGGACAGTTATTGGGATGGGGGAGAGGGCCAGTCCATCCCTCTCTTTGGTCAGCACAGCAAGAAAACTCCAGACCTGGTGCCAAAACCACAGTGTGAGGAGGGAAAGGAGAGACAGGCTGGGAGGTCAGGGTGGCTGTGCAGCCACAGTCCTGCTCCACGTGCTGGGGACTGCCATTTACCCAGTTCTCAGTGCCAGGGCTCCACACCTCTGCTAACTCTGCCTTGTCTGCTTCCCACCCTCAAGGCCTCACAGACAGGCAGCACAACGAGCCCCAACTGGCAAATCCCACTGAAGTCATCCATCTGCCCCTTCCAAAGGAGGGCTGGGGGTTGGAACTGCCTTCCCAAAGGAATGCAAGGACTTTGCACATTCCCCTGAGCATCAAAGAACCTGGGAGCTCTCAGGGTCTCTGACGAACCACACAAAAAGGAGAAACAACTACAAATCCTGGTCCTTGTGCCATCAGCTGAGCTGTGTGGTACACACTCTGTGCCTCCAAAGCTAATCCTGCTTTGGAATCATCCTCTAGCCAAGTTTTCTTGCTGTTGGGGACCTGTGGGCCCAGCAGCTCACACAACTCACTGTCACTGGCACAAATCTCACTCAGGGCTTCTGTTTGACACTTCATTTTTGTCTCAAACAGGCTTCTCCTGCCATGCAAGTGCAGAGAGCTGTGTTACCACAGGCCCAGCTGGTGGCTGGGCAGGCAGGAGTTGTAAAGGAGAAAAGAAAACCAGCAAGAAGAAAAGGTGGCCCTATAACCAACACCTCCATCGGCCACTGCCAGGGAAAACAGATGCCCAAGTGCCTTTGCCTTGGCGGGTCCTCTTCACGAGCAGCTGGCAGTGGGGTGGCAGGCTGTGTGATGTCCATAGGCAAGACTTAACATTTGGGAGACACCTGTTTTTGCCCTGATGCCAGTAACAGTGCCAAGAGGTCAACCCAGACTCAAGCCAGTGGAAGACAGCTGGGTGCCAAGAGCTATCCTCAGTGAGCCTGGGCTGGGGAAGGTTCCAGCACCCAAACTGTGCCCCTGAGTCCCATGCCAGTGCAGGTGTCAGTGCCTGAGAGGTTCAAGGCATCTGCACACAAAGCCTGAGAGATTTGGTTTGCTATTTCTCATGTCTTGGAACGTGCAACTTCTCTTACAGCCAGAGATGGGCAGGTGGGATCTTGGTTTAGCTTCTGGTCAACAGCAGCACGTCAAAGAGGGCCCCCCAGTCTTCCTCCTGCATTGTCAGCCACCGGCAAACACCTCGTGCTGCTGAGGGGCTCCAGCTGAGCCAGTCCCTCCTCCTGACCCTCCTGTGCCACTGGGACTGCAGCTCCTGGAAGCAGGAGACACTACTGAAAAAATCACAACTGGCTTCCGTTATCCTCCGGGATGTCAGTCCCAGTGGTGAAAAACAAACAGTTTGGCACGAGAGGCTGGGAATTGTCCAAGAGGCACCAAACCTGACAGAGATGCAGGAGCTGTGCCTGTGGGCAGGAAACACCACAGAGCACTGGCCCTGGGGGACAGCAGAGTGACCGAGATGGCTCTGGGTTCTGATCATCTCCAATTGCATTTGGGGTGAGCCAGGACATGGGAATGTTTCAGGGCCTGTGGCCTTCCCAGCCAGAACGAGTCAGTAACAGAACAAGTAGTGTAATGCACTGTAGGTATCAAAAAGACATTCGTGCCACTAGAGGAAACCATTCCAAATAAAAATGGGAAGATATTCTTTGCACTCAATCAGGAGCACTTACATTCAGAAGGATCTTTGAGCCCATGCACTTCTCTAAGCTTCCTTCAAACCCCAGTTTGACAAAACTGATGAGCTTTGTTCCCCTGAAAAATCATACACCTTGGTTTGTCCTTGGCCTTGGGAAGGTTGGTTTGTGTGGAACTGAGACACTTTTAAACAAAAAAGTTCAGGTACAAGGGTTCTCTGGCAGACCTGACAAGCTCACTGGTGGCCCACAGCTGTCACCACTAACTTTTCCTGGTTTTTAGGCTTTTCCATATGAACAACTGCTGTGGTTCCCATAAGGATACTATTTAATTGCAAATGGGCTACTGTAGAACAAGTCTGAGAATGCCTGATGCACAAAATGCACAGAAAAGCTAATTAACACCGGGAGCTCAGAAAAGAAGTTCTGCTGTAGAAAAATAAAGCCAAGAAACTTAACAACTACAGACATTTTCTGCCATGAACCATTTCTCTTAGTTCAAAATCAAACTCATAATCCCTGGCTACCATGTTAAAACTGGGAGTGGAGACAGAAGAGTAACTTTTGTGTTTTTGGAAAAAAATGAATATGGAAAGGATAAAAATGAAAATAAAATTAAATCCCAAAAACCTTCAAGTCTCCCTTCCCTGATTTCTGAAGGTCCCAGTGATGGCAGAACACAGCTGCCCTGAAAGGTGCACCAGGTGCCAGGAAGGCCTCAGCCAAGTGCCCTCAAGGTGTACAGTTATTCAAAGGAGCAAAGTCCAGTGCAGAACTGGTCTGTTCAATGGAGTCTGATTATCCATGGCAAGATGGCCCAGGGGACAAGAGGAAAGGTGGGGTGGAGGAGAAACAAAAGAAACTTCAAGTCACTTTAGATCTCAGCTGCCTGAAGACTTTAGAACATCAGCCTCCCATTCGTCTGCCCACTTGAAAACATTAGAAAGTCTGTCAAGTCCACACACTATCTATGGAAAGGAGCACGTTCCTGGCAGAGGGCTGTCTCTCTCCCGTGCTCAGCTTTCCTTTCAAACTTAATTTTATATATATTTATATTTTTATATATATATAAAAAAGCACTTGGTTTCCAGGGGCATTCATAATGAGGTCCACAGTGTTTAGAACTTAAAATTCTTTTTTCTTTGTTTGGAACAGTGTTATAAAGTTTTGTTTTAATTAACAGACAGTCTTAAAGCATGTTGGACTTCAAAAACATGAGTTTGTTCATGTCTTCTGGACTGAGTAGCCGTCTCCTTTTGATCAAGAGAGCCTGCTCACACATATTTACACATTCGCTCCTGGCACCCACAGCAGGCACTGCTAAGAGCCAAAAGGCCAGCTTGGCTAGTTTTGTATGCTTTTGGGTAACACACGACCAGTACTGAAACAGGTCAGGGGTGGCCTGGAAGAGAGGTTCTTGCAAATAATCATAGACTTCATTTTTCCCGAACCAATCTTCTTCCTGAGCTGCTGTGGCTTCCCCTGCTGCACGAGGCTTCTTGGTTGAAGGTTCAAATTCTGTTTCTTCTGCCCAGGACTCTTTCACCTCATTGATCAACTCACAGACCTTGCCAATGATCTCTTCGTGCTGGTACGGCGGGACGGGCCGCAGCTTCTGCTGAGGGTCTAAGATCATGGCTACCTTGTGTGCCGAGTGAACTTTGAAGTTCTCCTTCAGCGCCTCCAAGAAGAGGTGGCAGAGTTTGCTGACCACGCCAGCATCGTTAGCTTTGGAAGTGAACAGTTTCTCCAGTTTGACGTAGGTGGGCAGGACCAGCTGCAGGGTGGGTCGGCTCTCGTTGCTCAGCTCGATCACGGCCTGTTTCACCGGAGCCAGGATGGCTGCCAGGTTGCTGAGCAGGTGCTTGTTCAGGTTTTGGATGAGGTTCATTTTCTTGGCCCTGCTGTAGAACTCGCATATCTGCTCGTAGCGCTCGTGGACGAGCAGGAGGGAGTCGGTGACCGAGTTCCAGCAGGGTGGGGGGGAGGTCTCTTCCAGGGAGCCAAAGGTCTCCTTCGAGAGGCCCGTGGACCCCGCCAGATCTTCGCAGACATTCAGGAGCTCGATCACCTCGTGCATATTGCGAGCCTGCAGCGTTCTCTTGTTGAGCACACTCTGCACCACCGAGTTCAAGGCACAGGCCGAGCAGCGCAGGCACATGCCCGCCTTGGAGAACGCCGAGGAGTTGACTTTGCAGTCCGTGACATACACCGTCCTGATCTCCGACATGACAAACTCCGACAGCACGTTCTGCACCCAGTGGTGGATAAAATCACCATTGTCTCGAATGTCTACACCCTTAATTCCCAGGACGTAACTCTTGATGTGGTTGCCCTCCACCTGGTAAGCGGTCAGGATGTAGCAGGAGTCGGGGCCGACGCTCTGCGAGTGGCAGGTGACCCCGATGCCCAGGCAGGCGTTGCTGCCCAGGGCGCAGGTGACCTTCACCTTCACCTGGTTGTACATCCGAGGCAAATGCTTCAGAGCCAGGGTGTTGAAATTGCCCAGGATCTCGGTGACAGAGAAGGCACCGTAGCGAGCCCCGCTGTCCACCAGGGTCTGTGCCAGCTTGATGAACTCCTTGCCGCTCACCACGCTCAGCACCCCGAGGTCAGTGCACATCACCCGCAGCAGCCTCTCGGCGATGTTCTGCCGCTCCTTCTCCGGGATCGCGCTGTTCCCCATGGAGCCACTGGCGGACGCTGCAGGGAAACACAAGCAGTGAGCATTGCTTCTCTGCTACGGGAGAGGAGGATCTCATCAAACCATCCTCAGAGACCCCAAAGAGGTGAAACATGCCCAGATGATGGAAGAGACACCTCCAACCCTGGATTTTTTCCCCCCAAGGTTTCTGGACAAGGAACCTCCAGGGACAGGTCCTGCTCTTGCTCAGAGCAGCAAGATGCTTACCTGCACAGTGTCCCTGGTGGGGGACAGACAGAGCACACACTACTTCCAATCCAGTGCCTCACTTGATGGCATCTCTTGCTGTTCACTGAGAAACTGCCTAGGTAAGTTATACCCATATTTGCTATCCATGTCTACAGGCTGATGGTCACAGCTTAGCCCAGATGGAAAAACGGACATAGAATCCTAGAATCCCAGAATGGTTTGGGTTGGAAAAGACCTTAAGTCCAACTCATTCCACTCCCCTGCCCTGGGCAGGGACACCTTCCACCAGCCCAGGTTGCTCCAAGCCCCGTCCAACCTGGCCTTGGACACTTTCAGGGATGGGCCAGCCACAGCTTCTCTGGGCAACCTGTGCCAGGGCCTGCCCACCCTCACAGGGAACAATTCCTTCCCAATATCCCATCTAACCCTGCCCTCTGGCAGTGGGAAGCCATTCCCCCTTGCCCTGTCCCTCCATCCCTTGTCCAAAATCCTTCTCCAGCTCTCCTGGAGCCCCTTTAGGCCATGGAAGGGGCTCTGCAGTCTCCCTGGAGCCTTCTCTTCTCCAGGTGAACCCCCCCAGCTCTCCCAGCCTGGCTCCAGAGAACATCTTTCCATTGCTGTGAGTTGGTTCTCTTCTTTGAGACAGTTATTTTAAGAGCAGTTGCTCCTCTGAAGCATCCAACATTTTCCACCATCTCAAACAGTGCTGAAGCCCAAGTTCCCATTTCTTCCCTGATCTCTACCAACCCTGATTTCAGACAATATGAATGTCATTTTTGGCCACACTAGAACAAAAGAAGCACCACAGTTTTGTATCCCCCTTTCCCCTGGCTGCTCAGCTCAAGTGCTTTGGAACTGATTTCCCTGGGCTGTATCTTCCCTTTTCCCACGGGGAAGAACAAGCTCATGGGAGGAGCTGGGGACAAAGCCAGACAGCAGCTTTGTTAGGCCTATGTCACACCAGGATGACTGGATTAGTTTTTTAACTCCAGGCTGGGAAATCTGACCTCGGATCAGAAGTTAATTTCTTCCAGGAGTTCCCAAACGCCTCTTCCTCACAAACCTTTCCAACCACCTCCCAGAGTTCTTTTTGCACACGAGTGCTCTCCTAACAGGAAGGGGTGCTCTGCTCTGCCAGGTAGGACAGAAATTATGGATGAAATCGAGTGCAGCTTAGTGAGGACAAGGGCCTTTTGCAGTGGCCATGACTGCTGCACCCCCTCTGAGTCACTGCTGGAAGGGGACAGGTGAGCCCAGGATGAGGAGTGAAGGTGCTACGTACTGTTGTTGGCATTATTTCTTTGGAGCTGTGGTTTCCACTTCTCTTCAACCACAGGCAGAGGTGACCTGGGCTGGCTGGAGGCAATGTTGTTCTCATTGTCAGCTGTGGGGCAAGAGACAGGCGAGGGTTAGAAGCACAAGATGATGATGCCTAAAGCACAAAGAAGGGGAAACTATCCATCTGCTCAGCAGTTACTCAGGGTTCCCTTAACTAAGGTGACAACAAGCTACTACACTCTCTGTAGTTCTTAGGCAGTTTTCAGTGAGCTGGTACAGCACCCTCAGAAACCTTGACACTGTCTTCAGACTCACAAGCTGCCACCTCCCCAAATGCAGCTGCAATGGCTTTTTCTGTGCATCAGGGACACTGATGCCATCAGCACACCTTGGGAAATGCCTTCTGATGAGCTGAAGCTGCATCCTAGGAGGAATGGAAGTTCCCTGTGCAGCCTGACTTGTTTAATTTTCTTGCTTCTGAGATGACAGGAGGTAAAACAGACATTGATCCATCTCCCTTTACTGCCTCTTCCTGCACGGCAGGCAGCTGCCCTTTTCTCTCCTGTGAAGCACTGGGTTTTTCAAGCTGTGCTCAACTCCTCTGGATCTAAGGGTCTCATTACAATCTTTATATCTGGTTTCCTACCCTGAAGAGAGTGGGCCAGTCTCCTCTGGGGCTCCTCCCTGCTGCCTCAGACTGCAGCCACAAAGCCAAATAACTGAGTCTGGAGTGGGACCAAAGATATCCCACCCATGGCTGCAAAGACACCGACTGCCCCCAGAGTCTTTGTGTTTCTGTTCCCATTTCTGTGGAAGGAACTGGGCCAAATGCTTTGGCTGTCAGTCTGGTGGGATCTTTCAAGGAAACACAGGCAAGATCAGTAAATTGTGTATTATATCCATGTTCTTTCCTTTCCTGTGCCCCAAGAGCCTCTCCTCACCCTCTAGAGGAAATTTTCTAGTTCTTAGTGTGCTTCAATATGAAATGGTGATCTGAGACAGGCTGTGAAGCAACACTGAAGTGCACAAAGAAATGAGGTGGAAGAAGCAGCAGGAAGATGGAGAGACTGATGACCAGGCTGAAGAGAAGGATGGAATTAAACACAAAGAAAATAGAACAGGTCCTTTGCTCACCACAGCTGGACTTGTCTCACCTAATTTTGGCCACCTGTTAGACACACCTCCCTTCAAAGCAGCCTTTTACACTCAGTGGTGCAAACAAGACTCACAAGTGCAGCTCATTCCCCCAGGCAGAACTAGATCCTCTTGTTCTGTAAGATCCACTGGTGTGAACTCACCTGGAGTCACTGATTCTGCACTGATTACAAAGGGGTCCAGGCTGGTCTGGACACACCAGCACTCAGTGCAGTCACTCTGCCCCTGCTCTGGCCAGCACAGCACGAGCTCGAGCAGGGCCTGGAGCACACACAGCTCTGCAGCCAGGCTGCTCTGTCCATCAGCACACTAGGGAGAGGGCAAAGCTGCTCTTCTCCATGTGTGCCACTGACCTGGCAGAGAAGGGAGACCAGCAGTGATGCGATGGAGCTCCAGTGCTCTCCTCTGTGCGGCTCTGACACTCACAGACCTGCACATCAACAGCCGCAGGCTGCACAGCCACCAGAGGGGCTGGCACTGCGCTGGCACAGGCTGGATCAATACCTAAGAGCAATCCAGGACATGACAGGACCAGGCTAGACTCTGGGGCTGCCTCGAGGTCTGTGTGTGCCCAGGGAATTCCCTGGCCATGGTGGGTACCTGGGGAGCACTGCCATGCTCAGGCTGCAGCCACAGGTTGGTGTTTGCAGGTGTGGAAGAGACAAGAAGAGCAGGAGGTGCTCCAGTGACCAGCATGACACACCACCTTTCCCCCAGCATCTGCCCAGACTAATTGCTCTTGAGCTAATGTCACCAGTGTCCTCAAATCCAAGCATCTATGGGTGGGCAAAGAAAAATGCTGGACATTGCCTGCTAACTTTGGTAGGTAACTTCATGGTTCAGGCCTTCCTTGTCTCGGTGAGGATGGGCAGAGGTAGAAACCCTCTGTATTTCCTCACCATAACTTTTTTATCTATTCCCTAATAATAGGGGATTTATTATATACAAATATCTGCTGGCATTCAGCATGGCATTAATGAGATTTGTGCATTTCAGCCTCATCTTCCTTATCAGGCAGTCTGTGAACTACACAGATCATGGTTCTTTAATTTCTCTTCATGCCTCCAATCCTTTAATCCAGGTTCAGCCGAGTCGTCCTTTTCTTTCTCAGGCCTAGATTGTGGAAGGGCATTCTGTGGCAGCACTCGACCTGAACAAAGTACTCTAAAGGGAGTCAAAGCTGTATATTGTACAGCGTAATTACAGAACAAATTCCTCTGCCTGGTGTTCTGCTGTTCTATTTCTGCCTTTCAGCACCCAATTTACATTCTAATTGCTTCTCCTCACTGCGTAGCTGCTTTATGGAGCTATAATCTCTCCTTATTACCTTGCAGCCTCCACACTCAGCCCTGGGAATGACTCTCTGTCCCTGGTTTTCTCCTGGAGGCCAGCAGCACGTTCCTGGCCTCAGCCCCTCATGAGGGGCTCAGGGGAGGCAGCACAGTCAGTTGGAAGAGATCAGCCCTTTGCATCACACATGACAAGCCAAACTGGGCTCCTGAACCTATTAACTGAGGGAGTATTTGACCCATACAGGTTTCTTGTATCCCTTCACCCCCATAACGAAATATTCCTTGAGCCAGGCACATGGACTGGGCTAAACTGCCCCTGTGTCAGTGTCCCCAGGCCGTGGATCCTGAGCCACCAGTCCTGCTGACCCCTGCAAGGTCCCTGCACTCCCAGACTTCAGAGATGTTGGGCCAACCTGCTCTTGAGTATGGAAATAACACAATCACAGAATCATGGAATTGTTTAGATTGGAAAAGACCTTTAAGGTCATCAAACCCAAACATCAACCCAGCACCACCACCATGTTCACCACTACACTAAACCACGTCCTCAAGTTACCTGGGGGAAGAGACAACCCCCTGCCTGGTTCCAACCTCCTGTCAGAGTAGAAGGCAACAAACTCTGCCAGAGTAACTCCAGCCCTGTGTGGTCCCCACTGTCCTCTGCTCATGTACAGCACCCAGAGCTGGACACCCATCAACACTGGACGTAGTTTTCACGTGTCTTCACTTTGCTTTGCCCTCATCCCACAGCAGCACGACCCACACCCACTGCCCCGGCTGCCCATGAGGGGGAAAGGCTGCTGTCCCTCCAGAGGCAGAGCTGTGAGCACAGGGCTGCCAAGCACCACTCATAGAGATGCCACAAGAGGGGACAGTGGCTTTCACATGGGAGAGCTCCTAAAGGGACAGCCACTCGAAGAAGACAGGGACAGGCTCACTGTCACTGCCCTGGTGAGACACTCGGGAAGAAGCAGCCAAGCAGAAGACAGGGACTTGCAAACAGAGCAGGGAGAGATGAGAAAATAGTTTAACAAGAGTAATCCTGAGCTGGGGAGAAGGGGAGCACATGTGCTCCTGTGGGGAGAAGGGATTTACCCATTCATACAGCTCTGCAGGATACAACTGCACAGCAGTCAGATCACAGACACACCTCATCCCTCCAGCCCCGTCCTGTGTCCAAAGCAACCCAGGTGACCAATCACAGAACAACAGACTGGGCTAGGTTGGAAGGGACCTTTAAGATTATCCAGTTCCACCCCCTGCCATGGACAGGGACACCTTCCACCAGCCCAGGCTGCTCTAAGTCCCGTCCAACCTGGCCTTGGACACTTCCAGGGATGGGGCAGCCACAGCTTCTCTGGGCAACCTGTGCCAGGGCCTCACCACCCTCCTTGGAGCCCTCCCCATGGGTCAGTTGTAAAGAAGTGAGAAGGAAGAAGCTGCCAGCAGCACCGAATTAAAATTTCCAACAGCTCACACCCTGCCTGTGAGCTGCCATTCTCCCCCTGGACTCCTCAGCTTGGTCTCTCCTCTGCAGCTCCTCTACTCAGTGCCACCAGCAGCTGAAACTCAAAATGCTGCATTTCAGTGCCAGAGCCCAGAGCAAGGAACAGGATGGTCAGGACACCGTGTGGAGGCAGCAGAAACTGCCATGGAGAACTAGCAAGGACAGACTCCACCACCACAGAGTGACAGCAGCCCTGAGTGGCATTCCACTGCTCAGGGTGACACAGGGTCCCACCACTGCACAGGAACCAGCTCATGCTCTCACAGAAACCAAAACTCACACCTTCTCCAGACAAATCACTCTAAAAGTCTCTTTGTAGCATTATACAGATGATAAATAAATCAGCTGCTGAACAACACCCAAAGCCTGCATTACCATTTGCCAACAGGAACTGAATTGGATAGAGGAATCTCGTGGATGGAGAACTCAAGGAACAGTATTAAAATTAGAACTCAAGCTAAACCACAGAACAAGAAAGAACTTTCATTAGAATTATTGTTACAGAATGAAAAATACTCTTTTTCTCAAACCCTTTGTCCCCCCTTGCCACTCTCCTCAGGGCCTGCATCAAATCTGCATCTCAACAGAGCAGCTGTTTGTTGGAGACCACAGGTCTGCCAAAGGGCATTTACTAGTTTTTAAACCTGTGTTAGTTCCCCTGAATTTTTATTGAAGAGAAAAAAAAAGAAAAAAAATCTGCCAATATAAAAAAATCTCCCGTTTCTGCATTTTGAATGTGCTGAATGATGTCTTTGAAAGAGCTCTGGCTTTGAAATTTTAAAATCATCTTTTATGTATCAAGACAGAAACCAAAAACAGTGACTTAGAAACAAAGTACTGGAATGACTCCTCAGGATTTTCTTTTGTAGGAAGCTGCGAGGGAAATGAACACAACTGCTGAAATGGCAAATTCTTCTTCTGAGAATTTCAGTCCTTTGCAGAACTCCAGGAGACACAAGCATAGGACAGGACTTGTGTGGACAAAGGCTCTGATGCCCTGCAAGTGTTTTTGGTTTGTTTGCTGCCATGAGAACTACCTCTTTGGGAGGAGGAGGAGGGATTTAAGCTGCTGTAGGAGCTTATGCACCGAGGATTCTCCAGATACCTTTGGATAAAGGGCACGAGTAGTGTGATGTGCTCTGTGCTAGCATGGCACAATCCTTCTCTTCCTATGGAAAGGAGCAATATTTAGGATGTACCCTGAGCCTAGGTGCTCTAGCCTTCGAGGGTCCATGTTTGCTGCAGGTGAAATGACTGGGGCCTTGGGAAGGGGGAGCACAGAGAGCCCTGTGGACACACATCGGGGTCAGCACAGGCAGCAGCGCAGAACTGAACTCTCCGCCTGCAGCCAGTCCAAGTGCCCGGCTTACCTGCGTGGGACTGCATGTGCTCCAGGAGATTGTTATAAAACTGGAACTGGATTCCACAAGCTCCACAGGTGTAAGGCTCTGTTTGGGAGAAATCAGTTCAGAAGAATTACACAGAGTATGCAGGGAAGCAGCACACGTGCACACTGCAGGCTGTACAGCAGCGGGGCAGCGCCGCGGGGCTGGCCCTGGGGAAACCTGGGCTGGGGGTCCTGCCTCCTGCCTCACTGTATGCCAGGACAAGGCCTGGCATGGGCAGAGGGACAATGCTGACACTGGAGGGAAGCCCTGCCGGGGTGTGTGGGGGGATCCCCGTGGATCTGCACAGGGCTCTGGGAGGCTGCACGCTGCTTTTAGCATATCCCTGTTCTTTCTTAGCCTGTGAGCAAAGCTTGGTGAATTCATTTGACATCCAGTTCTGTCAAATTCCAGTCTCTGCTGCCTTTCCTGAGTAAGACAAGGAGCACTGGGTTGTGAACAATCCTGCAGCTCAGCTGGGGCGTGCAGCAGGGCCATGGGGGAACTCAGCTGGGTTTGTGGCTGGCAACAAGTGCAGTGAGACAGGGAGCGCTGAGTCCACGGGGCTGGGCAGCAGCAGGTCACTGGGGGAAGCAGAGGTGGGGGGCAGGAGGCACAGAAATCAGGGCTGTGCTGGAAGACTGAGAGCAGAGCAGGAAAGCCGTGTGCCAGAGGAATATGGATGAGCTGGAGTCAGGAAAGAGCTGGGTGCAGAGCTCCCTTGTGAGCTGAAAGATACATTTAGCTCTGTTTTGGCCAGTGTGTTGAAAGTGCATTTTTTCCACTGAATTAACCTAATAGCAAATGTTTGCAGTTGGCTGTTTAAACAGTATTAGTTGAGTGCATTATTTGACAGATGTGATCTGGAACTACAGTGCTGAGATATGGAAACATTACAGTTTGCCTCTGTCCCTGCAGCCACACCAGCACTGCCACCTCTTACACTGTGGCATTTTGTTTTGGAGCAGCAGAAGGGCATATAAACAACTTTGGCACACACACAGAGCAAGGTCTGTTGCTACAAAATTTCAGAAATCTAGACCTAAGTTCAAAGGGAAAAACATATTCTGCATCAACGAATAAGCAAAAGCACCAGCGCCCAGGGAGGAAGACCCAAAACCCAGGAGAGCACAAGCCTGCCTTGGCTGTACTCTCTGCAAGAAGTCTATGTCAGGTAGCAAACTCAAGAATTTACCTGATGATTGTGGGAATCTGTGAGGAAAAACACCCAAGAGACCACGAGCAGTCTGTACTTACATGCTGTGAGGTTAAAGCTTTCCCAAAGAACCTCCAGCCTCTTAAACAAGGGAGCCAGCTCGGTCTGGAGTTGTGCTCAACACTTAAATCACTCTGTTTGCTTGTGATGCTACTCCTGGGTCTTGCTGTAGCAAGGAAGTTTGGGAATATGGTACCTAAGTAACTGTGTTTATGAAAAAAGGGGAAGACTTGGGCAGCTGAGTGGCACTTGGGGATTTCAGGCCTTAGGAATCAACAGGGGCTGGTTGATTCTGCTGAAATGATCAGTAGTGAAATAGCTGTGGTAAAATGTCATAGGGGATACAACGTAATCTAACTGTTCCAACTTATTTTGTAATTATCAGAGAGAAAAAGACCCCAGGCAGGTGCAAACCATCCCTCTTCCATACCTATTTCAGTGTCAGATGACCTGTGTTACAGACCCACCTCTTTGCTGCTCACAGAGCCCAGTCTGCTCAGACGAAAATGTCTCACACTTGACTCCCCTTTCAGTGTCAAAATTACCATTTCATTACTGTAATGAAAGCAGTCACACTGCCAAGGGCCTGCTGACTGCTGCTGACAGGTCAGAGGGGCTGTGGTGCTGCAGCCAGGGCAGTTCAGTGACCCCCTCTCTCTGCTCCACTGCTCTGCTGGAGCCTCTGTCCCTACACAGAGTGGGGAGAACAGACCCTGCTGTACCTCTGAGGTGCCTCAGGAATGGTGACAGATGGACATGTCACCCCACATGTCCCTGGACATTGTCAGCTTTCCCTGTGCCCCCTGAACATCAGCAGGGATGTGCATTCCCTGCTGCCATCGCTGCCTGTAGTGACCTTGGCCAGACAAAGCTGTGATGAGCCCACTCCTCACTGCTGCAGGCTCAGGGCCCTTCTCTGCTCCCACACAGACTCCACACTGAGCTGGGAGCAGGTTTCCAGCAGCCACCAGAGCAGCCCATCATCAGCTCAGTTCCAGGGTGCCTCTCTGGGAAGCAAATCCCTCACACCCAGCCAGGACTCCTCCAGACTCTACACCCAGCAGCACACTTCCCAGATCCATTTTCACTGACATTTCCTTCTCAGCTGATTGTCTCACTGATCTGCTTTACCTTCCTCCTGTTGTATTCTCAGCTATTTTATCACCAGAAACCTGCGCTGTCTTTCCAGCTCTCCCCTTGACTGACTCCTCTTCACCCCAGATCTGTCTTTCCTGGGTTCTCCCATCTCCATCCATCATGCCATGATCACCAACATCTCCACAGTTCTTCATCTCAAGCTCCTCCCTGTGTGCTCAGTGCACTCATAGCTCTGACAGGACTCAACTTTGTGATTCTCCTAAAAAAAGTTGTGTTTTCATCCCATTTCCAAAATCTGCCCCTTCTGTTCTACTCCAGAAATGTCCAACTTTGGAAACAAAATTACCATCTACTTAAAAAAACTAATTTCGCATTCTGAAAATGCCAAAACATTTTCTAAATACTTCTTAGACAAAGAGTCACACAAGTCTACAGTTTGCCATAAATGAAAATGAGTTAAAACTCATCCTAAGTTTAAACTAAGGATAAAATTTAAATTCACCCAACAATTCTAAAGTCTTTCCCTGGAAGAAAGGAAGGGATGCTTGGGAGGATGTGCAGAATCCCTGTGGAAATGAATGAATGAACTCACTTTACTTTCCAGAGCTTTCTCAACCCTCATAATCCTGAGATTTCAGCTTCTCAGCCCCTCAGGCTCCACAGCACAGAGCTGGGAACAGTCAGGCTGCTTGGAAGTAGGGTGGAATGTGTCAGTCTAGAAGAGGAAGAGGCATCTGGAAGGTGGAGACAAGGAAGAGACAATCTGTATCCAAAACCAGGGAAAAGTCACCACTGGAAAAGAACTGTTCACCTGGGCTGGTAACACAGAGTAAAACCCCCTCCCTCTGAGTTCTCTTGCAACTTAAAGGCAAAGTGGGGAAGTTGTGAGAACTCTACATATCCTGTGAGCCACACGTGTGCCTGTTCTCTTCCAGGAGCACAGTACCCCCCCAGCACTGCAGGACCTCTGCCCTCCCTTCCCCAAGAGAATTTCAGCTCCCTCTCTCTTGCCCAGGCTGAGGTTTCTGCATCCAGAGGGATCTGTTCTCCCCTGGGTGGGCTGAGCTCAGCAAGGTGCTCACTGGTTTTCCCACGAGTGCTTCAACCAGAAACTTCTCCTGTTCTTCTCAGCTTTGCTGCTGGAGGTCCAAGGAAAGCTGAGGCCCCTCTGTGCTGCCCACACAGACCCCCCGAACACCCGTGCTGTCCCCAGCCCCAACAGTTTTGGGTGGCCAAGGCAGGCCTGATGTATGAGCAAAGCAGAAGGAGCTCATGACACGGCCCAGGGGTTTCCAGCCTGCAGCAGGACTGCCCAGCCAACCTGTCTGACCCTGCTGAAACCTTCTCCCTCACCTTCTGAGCCCCTCAGTGCCCCAGTATCCAATTCCTCTTGCTGTTCCACATCTGAGGGGGTGGGGGCTGTGGCAGGAGCAGCAGCACCTCCTTTTGATGATGGAACCCAGCTCTTTGCTCCATGTGCTCAGCCAGGCTCCCAGCTCTCCCTTGGGCTCACGGGCCTCTGAGCAGTGCCAGGTGCTGTGACCCTTCCAGCCCTGCTCCCTCGGGCTGGGGAGGAGGGAGCTCTGCTTTCTCCAGGCTCCCTCTGCCTGCAGATGCTGAACAGCTGCTGGTGCCAGCTGGGCTCCTGCCATGTCCCTGGCTGGCTCAGGCTGCAGGTTGGGACTCCAGTTCCCACTGTAACCACTGAGCCCTCCTGGGCTGGTGCAGGACAGGGGCTACAGCATCCCCAAACCCCACCATTCCCAGCAGGGCTGCTGCACTCAGACAACCTTCCTTCACACTTGGATCTCAAGGGAGCAGGGGATAAATTCACCAGCCTGCAGGAGAAGCTTTCCCTTCCTCTGCTGGTTTCCACAGCTCACTCCAAATGACCACTGCTGGGTGAGAGGTGACAGGCAGAGAGCTCACGGAGATGCCTCCAGAGCACTCCCCCTCACAGTCCAAAATGTCCGAAAAGGAAGAGAAATCATGAACATCTGGACTCCCTGAGGGTGCCCCATTGGCTCTGTGTTGTTGCTGCATGTTCAGAAGACTTCTGCAAATCCTGCAGCTTAAATTTGGCAGCAAAATCTGCACGAAATGTCAAATGTGGTGTGGGTCAGGCCTTCCATGTGGCATAGTGTACTGTACTCACTTCCAGTGAGTACAGGACAGCACCTCTGCTGCTCCCCCACTATCTCCACCCACCATCTTCTCCCACCTCCTTCCTCCTCCACTCCCTTTTTCCTCCCCCAATCCCTCCTTCCTCGCTGCCTGTCCCTTGCACCCAGCCCATGGCACAGGCCCAGCAGGTTTTTCTCCAGCTGTGCTGTCCTTGTGCTCCCTGTTCCTTCCCTGCCTGGTTGTCTCTCAAGCACTGCTCCTCTCTCCAGGAACTTAAGCACCGTGCTGAGCCTGCTCCTGACTGAACAGCTCTTACAGATCACGGAAAATCCTGAGCTGGAAGGGACCCACAAGGACCATCCAGTCCAACTCCTGGCCCTGCACAGACACCCCAACAGTCCCACCATGTGCCTGAGAGCATTGTCCAAACATGTTGTCTGTCTCTGTGGCAAAATATTTGAAAACCTGAGAGGAGGAAATCACTCTGAGCATGCCTGTCTGCAGAAAGGACCTGGCAACTCCAGGCAGCTGATCTCAGACCAGTCTGACTCTTACTCCTGACTTTGCCCACAAAGCAAAAGGACTGAGCAGTGGAGAGCAGAGAGCAAGCAGTGCCTTTGGAACTGCAACACCCTATCCCAGGGCACCTGGAACAGCCCCTGGCAAGCTGCCTGAACTCCAGCATTGCAGCAGCCACAAGCAATGGCATTTTGGTCTCCTATCAAGCACCAGAGAGGTTCCTCCCCCAAAAGTGGCATTTGTCTGGGTGTTGGCTGTTGAGAACAAAGCTTCTCCCCCAAAGCATCCTTCCCAAAAAACCACCTCCTCTGCAAGGCAGGTCCCTCTCTGCTCTGACAAGACATGCCACCATGTCACCCTTACTGACTGCCCAGGTCCTCTCTGAAAGCACCTCCACAGAAACATTAAGGACCAGCAGCTGCTGAAACCTCTTCAGACTCCTGAGCCACATAGAAGTAACGCTCACATTTGGTTGCACAATTTAAAACCTCTTTCCCCAGGGCTGTTATTAGACACTTTTATTAGTGCTTTACGTACACGCAGCGAGCAAGGCCCCAGAGCGAGGCAGCCAAGGCAGAGGGAAACCAGCACTTGTGCTGAGGTTAAATAAATCACTCTCATTCCCATGTTAACTCTCATTGCCACATCTAAGCCAGGGAAAATAGCAGAGCCTGGTCTGAGGCCAGGAGAGAACACGAGCTGAGAGCTTTAACAGAAAGTTTGAAGGAAAAGTGCCCCGAGGTGCTTGGAGTGACACGCAGTGACACCCAGCAGCAGCTCAGCAACAGGCAGTAGCTCAGGGAGAGCCCCAGGCAGCTCTTTCCTCAACAGAAAAGACCCACTTTTCAACACTTCTGTCCACAACTTGATGAAAAACAAATGCAGAAGGACTGTGAGAGAAAATTCTCAGCGTTCCCACCCAGTGTTTCCACAGGCTTTAGCTTTGCTAACAGTGCAAATGCATCTTCCCAGCCCTTCAACACAAACCCATGAAACAAGACAGAAGAACCAGCAGCAGGTTCCTAAAAATGCCATCACACCCCAAAATCAGTGGAAGTTTCCTGAAAGCAGGACTTCTGTCACTTCCACCCAGCTCAGACAGCAAGAGGTGTTGGGTAACAGGGTGCTCTGAAGCTCTAAAAAGGGGAGTCCCAAATGCACCACCCTTGTCAAATGTGTTGGCACTAACTGGTTTTCTCTTCCTACATGAACTCTCCTGTTCTGGATAAAGCTCTCCATTCTCTCTCAGATTTGTGAGTGGAGGAAGAACACATGTCCTCTCTCACTGACCATGCTCAGGGTGCAGCACTCAGGGCTGGCCTGGATTACCACGTTGGTGCAAATGGTATCACCCCTAAAATCCCAGCGCAAATCAAGCAGGAACCAAACACAGTGGAAGCAAAGGAAGAAGCTCCACCTGCTGAAAACATCAAGGACACGGGGCAGAATCTCCAGCAGAGACCACCTGTGTCTGCCCATCCCAGACCTGCTCCTTCCCCTCCTGCCTGAGCCCCACTGGGCTCCCGTTCCTAATCCGTGCTCCCAGGCCAAAAGGAATTGGCTCTGCACAGCTGTTTATTGAGCTGAGCCATGATGAGTAGTCTTTCTGTGTGTAAATATAACTTAAATATGGGTTCATTTTCAAATCTTGTTCTCAGAACATGCATTATTGGCATATTTCACAAATAAACCCAATGGCTGTAAAGAAGTGGCCTAACAGCCCCATACTGCACAGAAACACCCCGAAGGATTTCTGCTGCATTTAAATCTGAAACCAGAGCCACAGAGCATTTTATTCTTTGACACCTGGACTCATAATAAAAGCCCCATTTATTGACTAAAAATGCCAACAGGGCAGGGCAGCAGGGCTAGGGGTGGGGGGGCAGATCTGCCTTTGTGCCCCACAGACACCCACCACACTTAATTTGTAAAAGAGGGAAAGGATTTGAAATCAGGGGACTTGTGGTTTCTGCAAGAAAGAAAGAGATTTAAATACTGAGACTGGCAGAGACCTCACTGCAAGCTGCACAGCTCTATCTGCTCCCTGATCCTTATCCACGCTCTGCACTTCCAGAGTTAACGGGCAGGATGGGTGGCTCAATTTACCACAAAATCCGACATGTCCATTTGGGAATTTTCTCTCCCTGTCTTGCTGAGTTTCTCAAGGCCAGGATTCTGCACCTTTCCTTCCCACTTTCAAATGTCCAGAGATTTTAACACACATCCTATGCTACAGGAATGGAAACAGTCATGCGGGGAAGCCCACAGAGGAAAAGCCAAGGGGGCAAGAAACCCTTTACAAATGCTTTCTTTGGGGCTCCAGATGCAAATTCCCAGATTCACTGTGCAGCTTCCTCAAACTGAAGCTTGAAGGGAATAGCAGGGTGTTTCAACCCCTCTGGATGCCAAAGGAGAGTTCCTCAGCAGTGCAGTTACCTTGGGCTGAGAATGCACATTCCCATGCACACCCTGCAGGCTGCCCCTCTGTGAGGTGAGGGAAAGGAATGGAAACCTGGATGCTCAGTGAGCCCTTGGGCAACCAGGGGCTGTTCACATCCATTCCACAGTGCCCTGGAACAGCACCAGTGGTTCCCAGCCCCTCAGACCAGTTTCCTACAGTTCCCAAATGAGGTCCTTTAGTGTCAGCCCCCTGCAGAAGGGAAGGAATCATTTCTATTTAACATCATTCAGTCATCCCTTCAGAGCATTTACAGAAGGGTCCCAGGTCCGAGGCTGTGAACTGACACACCCAGGAGCTCTCAGGGCTCTCTGACAGACTGGGCCTCGTTTGCTTGGAAGGAAAACTGGCCTCAGTAACTCCCTCATGCACATAACCCCAGTGCTGAGGACATGAGCTGTTGAACTGGGCTCCAGCTGGCAGGGCCAGCTTGTAAGGAATGAAAGTGGAGGCATGGAAGATGCTTGGTAAAGACATGAGGAGACAGTGCTGTGGAAGGGGATGCATGGAAGGCACCACCTGGATACGGAACACTGCTGATCACTTCACACAGTGCTGTCACCAGCACTGCACTGAGTGCCACTGCAGCTGGGGAAGTCTGTACCTGGGCCAGATCTTCACTGAAACAAGTTCCTAATCTGGTCCTGCTGAGCACAGGGCACAGGGCAGGCTCCTCCAGGCACCATTCCCACTGTCTGTGCTCTTGGTGTCTGCTCTGGGAAGTGCTGTCCTCACTCAGTGATCACATGGATTCTCTGCACTGCCCTGTCCCCTGGGTCCAGGCACTAAAGGGTTCTTTCAGCAGCCCAGCTGCACAAAAGCTTTTGAGGGGCAAACCACAGCACTCTACTGTCCTCCCAGAAGTGAACCTGATCTGGAACAGGCACACAGCCCACAGCAATGGCTTTCACCACTTAAAACACCACAAGGAGTTCTGAACATCATCTCTGGTGGCTCTCCAGCCAGAAGTGCTAATGCAGTCTCCTTGTTATGCTTGGCTTCCTACACACAGGAAAACCACTGTCAGTCTGAAAAAGGAGCTCAGGCACTTGACACAATGCTATTGTGCGTGAGGAAACTTTGTTGGGATTTTTCTGGTCTTTATATTTATTATGCAAGATTTTTATTCCATGCAGAGTCGTGTCCCTGCCACAGCACAGTCACTTCCACTAAAGCCACCTATCCAGGGAACAGCCTTAAAGTTTGAATGATTAATGATAAATCACCTTGCACTGGGGATTTGCTAATCCTTCTCTCCCTAGATTCTCCAGGCAAAATTGAGAATTCACGCTTTTCTGCCCATACTTTGTTCTCTCAGTGACTCTTTTGGCCCCGTCCTGCTCAGGCCAGGATCTGTGCCTGCAATCCAGCTGCTATCCCTGGCTGTCCCAGTTCTGCTGACTGCTCAGTGCTTTCATATGCATTGCCTCATGTCTTTCCCAGTGTCCCAAGGCTCTTGAGCAATTGGCAGGATATCACCCGCAGAGACTGGCTGCTGAGTGCTTATTTTAACCCACATATCTTTCTTCCTGTCTACAAGCTGCCTGTTCAACATGAGAAGTCTGGAACAGCTTAAATGAATGTGGCACCAAAAATAAACAGCTCATTCCTAGGAACCTCATTCCACACAAATGCCCAGTGGACACAATGACTTACTTATGCAACTGAGCAAAGCAACACTTTCTTGACTGAAGCCTCTCCCTGGGTTACTCTCATTCTCACTGCGATGGTGACCCTTCTTCTGGGCACAGCATTTTCAGGCTGCTTTGAAAATTCAGCTCTATGTATCTGTGCAATTCCCCCTTCCCCCATCAAGAGCATTCCCTGTGCCCTGCACAACTGTGGGAGCTCACAGAGCAACTCCCTCCCATTTCCTTACTCCTCAAACTTGGTCTTCGGGCCTCCCAACTCCATGAAAATTGGTACCAGTCACAAACCAGCTGCTAGATGAGAAGGAGATTTCCCAGGGGATGAACCACTTTAATGTGAGTTGTATTTGTGCTCAGGCCCAGCTGACAGACCCTGTGAGGCAGCTGGGTGCACTATGGAGGCAGAGGCACAGGCTGTGCTAATATCACACTGTGATCAAGAATCAAGAATTATTAAGGCCCAAGCACTAAAGTTGCATTCACCCACCAAAAATCCTAACCTAAAAGTCGTGCCCTCCAGCAGAAATCCCACCGGATGGGCTGTGTGGTCACTGGACTGCAGAGAACAAGCAGAAGGGGATGTATGGCCACAGCAGGGAAGGAGGATGATCCCAGTGTTTGTAACACTCCTAAGCCAACTCCTGCCACGCGTGCCCCGTGACCACCTTCACTGCCGGGGCAAACCAGCTTTTTTGGGCAGGAATTCGGCAGGAACCACTGCTGAGGGTCTCAGTCTGGCCATGCACCCAGGGGCACCTGGCACTGCAGGGCAAGAGCAGGGCCTGAACTTCTGGTGCTGCACCAGGAGCTGTGGGGGGACTCAGGTCTGCTCCCAGCACCCCCAAACTGAGCTTCAGGAGATTTAATCATGAGTTTAACACTGATTCACACTCTTTTTGCTGCTTCCCATAAAACTAAAGGTTAGTTCTGCTCAGCTAAAGCAAAAAAGAACTACTTACATCCTGCCTAACACAGGCTAACCATACTGGGTTTATGTGGCAAGTGGTGAGTGAGACATTTCTAATTGTCCTTTTGCTTGTAATAGTTCAATGCTACAACTGATGGAATATGTTGTAATGACAGACCAACAAGTTTGTAATTTCTGAAAATCCAACTAAATGCATGTTTAAAATTTAGTTCAATGTCCTTTAAATTCCAAGAACTGGCAATTTTCAGGCTTTTCCAAGAATTTTCACTTTAAATCAAAAGGAGGAAATCAATTGTTTTTTGGTCTCAATCTCACCTCAGCTTGGCACAAACTGATACAAAAAAAGAAGATCCTTCCCTTGACCCTCTATCCAGTGCTGGAAAGCAAAGCTTCCCTGTGTAAATAGGAATGAGAAGTGTTGACATTTTAAAAACTGTAAATGTTAAAATTTCTTGCACTGGAAGTTCTGACAGTAATAGTTCCCTAATGCAGCGGATGAAATTGAGACATATTTATACAGCTTAAATCAACCTCAAAAGTTCAAAATATTTCCCAATTCCCTACATAATTTTAACTGTTCTCTTTCACATTCATAACATTGAGCAAGTTTAGACTTCAACCAACACTGACAATTTCAATTAGATTTTTCCTTTGATGGTTCTATTTTAAGGTGTCAAAACCAAAGAGGTTTTTTTTTCCTCCCTTGCTTTTATTTTTCCTTTTGAATTCTTACAATTTTCTTAATCCCTCTTGGCTTTTATTTGACAATGGAGTCATCCATAGTGCCCAAAACAACAGATCAAGCTGGATTAGGCTGTAAACAATTAAGGTAGAGGTGGTCATTGCCCCTGAGGTTTTCTGAAGCCAGACAGAAGATGAGACAACGGGGAGATCCCAAAGCCTGGGAGCTGTGTGGTTCCAGAGTGCACCAGGGCAGGGCCCAGCAGGGACCTTCACTATGGAACACAACACTCAGCTTTGCCCCTTTCCAGGGTTTTCCCTTCCCAAGCCCAGACTGATCATCATTGGCTTTTTACACAGGCTGGCTTTGGAATATGATTTGGCCTCTTGAGAATTTAGTCCAGAAAACGCCAACATGTGTCAAGACTCTGCAAAACGACCTCCACCAGGGAGGGTTTCCTTGGAAGCAGTTTTATGGCACCTCACTGAGTAACAACTTCTATATCCCAATGAGATAATTCCATGTTTCAGGATCAGGTCATGGCACTGTTTTCTGGACCCTAGTTCAGTAGTGGGTAAATAGAAGCTTCATGTGACTTGGGACCTCTGCTGCCGAGGCAGCACAAGGGGGCAACTAGAACGTTTTAGCAGGATACTGTTTTTAAAGCACTGTGAAACTTCCAGGTTTCATCAAAAAGAAGTTTAAGGGGCTGTGGAGACTCTTCCAGGAATACAAAGGATTCCAATCACATCACGGACTACAGCGGAACAGTCCTTCTCCATCCACTCCATGGCTCCATGCCACCCTGCTGGGAGACAAACCCACTACTGGAGGAGACTCAAATCAGCCACACAGCAGAGTTTGCCACGCACACAGAACTGCTGGTTTATGGGCAGTGGGATGCCAGGGCACTCAGACAAGGATATCAGGTACCTGCATTCACTGCGACAAGGACTGGGGTTGTGCACAGGGCAGAGATGTGAAATCCAACGTTTTCCATTCTAATTGTCTTATTCCCCCCCCGGACTCCCACCAGCACTGCATCCAAGTCTGTTTTAGGTGGTTTTAGATGCTCACCTTCCTGCTCTGCTCATCTTCCCCCTCACACCAGACATGAAGGGGTCTGTGGCCCTGCAATGGGGATGATAATAGAGGGAAAGAGCAGAATGTCCCCAACTGGGTGGCCTAAAAACCTCCTGCTGCTCTCTTTAACATCTCTTTACCTGAGCCTGCAATGCACAACTCAGAGCAAGTGCAATGATGCGTTTAACAAGGCCAACTCACACAGCATGGGTTGCTCAGCTGGGACCTACATTTACCTCCCAAAGCTGGTGACTGTTCCTTACAGCAGCAGCAGTTTGGTGACAAGCAGCAGATGGGAGTGGGAGGATGGAAGTGTCTGTCCTTCTGTCATTCCCCACCATGTTATCCCCAGCTGCTTCCCTGCCTGGGTGAAATCTGCTGGCTGGGGCTCAAGGGAGGACAGGCCAACAGTGCCAGAATCACCCAAGAGCTCCCTTCCCACACGTGACACTGAGCCATGTGGTGTTTGTGCCACCCACTGAAACCCAGACATGGAAGAAGGAAAATGGGGAGGTAAAGACACACCAGCTCTTCCAAAAGGCAGTTACTGAGAGCCCTGCCTGGACACCTGAGCACACAGATGCCTGAGAGCTTTGCAGGGCCTCTCTGATCACCAGTGACACTCTCAGTGACTGGTCATGCTCATCCAGGCTGCTGTCAATGAAACCAGTGGGACTGACTCCTGACAGTGTGAAGGAATAAAAGAGGAAAAATGGCTTGGAGCAAGAGCTGGAAAAGAGCACTGAATGGGACACACAGGAAATGGAGTCAAAGAGAGAAAACAGGCTTGGGGAAGAAAAGGGGATGCAGAGTAAAGGAAGGGGAAAAGGGAAGAAGTTTATACATCCCTAAGCCTGACTTTGAGGAGTGTATCAGCTGCTTAATGCAGAAAGGAACTGGTTCTAACCAGAGCCCAACTCCTCTCAAACCAGTCCTGAGCAGCTCATTGGAGTTCCTCAGGTTTCCTGGCTCAAACAAAAGATAAGGTGAGTACTTGTAACTGCCCTGCAGCCTGCCAGGCCCCAGACTGAGCCACTGCAATAAACACTGCTTGTGGTGCAAACAGAAACACTCCTGACAATGAAAGAACACCAGCAAATCCCATGAAACTCTACTGTTTGTAAGAATTCCTGGCTTTGTCTGGGTTTTTACTCTGAGCTTTTACTCCTGTGCTTTAAATGTTGCAGCTTGGATAAAAACAGATTGAGAAGGATGAGTGTGAGGTGAGCTGGTCAAGGAGATGGCAGGGAGAGTCTGGGAGATCTGTCACAGCAACAGTGGGTCAGTATTTAATAGCTCAGACAGAACCCAAGTCTTGGACTAAATACAGCCACTCCTTGTGTGTGCTTCTTGTCAGTGGTTCCTGGGCCCCCTCCCACCCTACACATTCATCTCCTCTCCTTCCAGAGTTAAAAAGAGGTTTGGGGCCAGAAGGTTTTACAATGAAGCTTTCTTGGCTCTAGGGATGAGCTTTTGCCCTTACCCTGTAGGGTCTACAGGGCTTCACAGGAATAAAAAAGGTACAATTTACAGGAATAAAAAAAGGTACAATCTCAGACTGTTGCTTTCAAAGGGCCCCAGAGGAGTCAGGGACCCAAATGGTATATTGGCATTTAAAGATGTGCACTTCAAGGCTTTGAAACCCTTCAAACCACTCCTAGTACCCACAGAAGACAAGACACGAGGAGCAGGGCTGCTGAGAACCCAGGGGCACGTTCAGGGCAGCAAACCAGGCTGGAGACTCTGGCAGTCAGGGAACTGCAGTGCTCTGAGCTGTGTCTGACAGCCAGACCAAGGACTCCTGACTGCAGCTCCCCAGGTGGAACAGGACTAATGGGTACAAGGGCCTGAAACACAGAGACGAGCTCACCTGATGGGTTCTGCTTACACCTCTTTTCTTTAGGTTTTTCTGTCCCAGAATGACCAGCTGTAATTGTGGTGAATGCTTGGATTAGTACAGGATTGTTCCCCAAAACAGAATACGCAGTATTTCAGTAACAAACAACTTTTTTTCCCCATTCCCCATCACCCACTCTGCTACCACAAGGGGGGTTTTCCAAAACCACGTCTTTCCTCTTCAGCATGATCCAGCAAGTCCCTTATTTGCTTCAGAGGTAGATACAACCCCCCCAGCAGACCTGTAACCAGCTCCATTCCAGCCAGAGGCACGGAAAACACCACGTTCTGCTACTCTTGGATGGGGAATGGAGGGAGACCAGGCTTTTTTGTTGGTATGTTATTTCTCTCTGCACCAAGATGCCAAAACTGCATTTCATCTGGTCTGAATTGTAGTGGCCCACTGGAAGGCAGGACAATACACAGGCAGGATAAAAATCTTGTAGAGAAAACTCTGTCAACAATGTACCAAACAAAATTGTCTAGGCCAGTGGTTATGTTCAGTTACTACCACTTGGACCTAAAATGAAAGGAAACTCCAGAAGTGGAGCAAATTTTCATTCCTTCTAGCAGATGTATTTTGGTCCCACATCTGGGACGCTGTGACTTCTGTGCAGTGAACCCACAAACAGCTGGATGCTGATTACAGTGACATGTAAATAAACTGCCACATTCAGCACCACTCAGTGCTCAGCTCAGCTTCTCTTGCTTGTTGCTGGCTTTGTTTCACCAGGACTGCACTGACACACGGACACAGCATGAGCAGTGCTCTATCTCCATCCATCCTCCCTCCACATTTTTGCTCCCCACTGAAAAATCTCTGTGAAAGTACCTGGTCCTTGGGAGCCGGATTCCCATATCACCTTTTTTACAGGCTTGGAATGCCAGGAACCTGGGGAGGGGGGAGAAAAGGGCACTACCCTAGGAGGGCTGCGAGCTTAGCCAAGGCACCCCAAATACATCAGCAATCACTGAGCACAGCTGAATCCTGCTTCAAGAGGAACATGGGGGTGAACTCACTTACCACTGGAGTTCTGGCAATTGCTGTTTGTTTCTTCAAAGTTGTTTTGAGCTTTGCCTTCCACTCTTCTGCTGAAAGCACTTTCTGCTGTGTGGAGAACAAAGCAGGGATGGTGACTGGTCAACACTGGATGCACAACCGTGCAGACAGAAGGTAAGACAACATGCTCCTGTGCCACACAATCACATACCCTGCATCCAGCAGAATGGTCAAACACCTCGTTTTGGAGGCAAATGAGCCAGATTCAGTGAAGGGATAACAGGTAGGTATTTTTCTTGAATGCCTTCTGGTTGAGGTGGCCTGGATTGGCTCTTAGGGAGCCCATGAACACCAGGCCTGAACCAGAAAGGTCATGGCTTCCTCCCCTGCAAAAAAACCCAACCCTGATCTTACTCTTCCTTAAGGCAACAAGCAGCCCTTAAAGCCTCTGGCACAGGTGACCAGGTCTGCACACTCATCACAACACTAAAGTGTCACCTACAGAGCCAGCTCTCCCTGTGCTTCCTAGTCACCTGCATTCCCTTCCTTAACACCCTCCTGGAAACATTCCAGTGGAGGCCTGGAGGGCTCTCTCAGAGCCTGCCCACCATGTCTGGAATAGCTGTGGAACATCCTCTGACCCTTTGTGCTTCCCAACAGTGCCTGACTCCTGCAGTCTCCCCAGGGCCCAGCAGGCAGGCCCTGCTCCTGTGAGGGTGGTGCCAGTCCCTGCTCCTGGCAGGGCACTGCTCCACACACGGCAGCCACAGCACAGGCTGGACCCAGGACCTGCACTGGGAGGGCTCCTCCGTGGGCAGAGGTGTCTCCTGACCCTGGCAGTGACCGCAGTGTCCTGACACATCCCTGCACAGCACAGCTCACTGATCCCATCCTGCTCAAGCTGGTGTCCCTCAGCACCAGTTCATCAGCACAAACAGAGTGAGGTCTTGTCTCACTCCACAGGGTTTGCAATATCTGGGCAAATGGATTTACTGTAGTGACTCACAGGATTAACTAGAAATAAAAGAATGTGAACTGGCCAAACTACTGTGTGTGGTCTGTGCTGGACAGACCCTTCCCTGGACTCTCATTCCTGAGTCCACTGTCACCCCAGGACATGTGGACATGGCCCAGCTCTGCCGGGCTCTCAACTTGCAGACTGAGCTTCATTCAGAGTGATGGGGACTGTTAAAAACTGGTATCAGATCATGATTTCAGTCTGGATTTCTGCACACCATGGAGTGGTCACATCTGCTGCCAGGACTTCCCCAGAGGCTGCAGCTCCTGCAGGCTCCCAGTGCTGCAGTGTGGCTCACACCCACAGGCTGTAGAGCTGGTGTGGTCACCAAAAACCTGAACTGCAAGAAGGCCCCAGCCCATGGATTTTGGCCCAGCCAATGCCTGGTGGACCCTTCCAAGTCCTGAGCAGGCTTCTCAAACTCTCAATTTACTACATTCCTCACTCCTAAAATTCAGGAGAACACAAAAAACTGGTAATCAAATAAATTAAAACAGAGACACACGAAACAGGGCTGCAAAGCAAATGGAGACATTATGTATGCATCCCATCGGACAGATAAATAATAGAAATGGGAGGCCTTAAAGTCAGATGGCACAGTGGATAAAGAGACCATGACAAAATGGTTTTGGTCAACCCCTAAAGAGACCCAGGTTCAAATCCTGGCTTACGTCACAACTGGAAGTGAGCTGGAGGTCTCCAAAAATGCTTGGAAAAAATTTGCATGCTGGTTTTGCCCTCATTCCCTAGTCTTTTTTTTTTTTTTTTTCCCTAAGTCTGGCAATAAAAAATTGTTTTGTTTTAATGCATCTGCTTGTTCTTACTAATCTTACTGTGTCCTTGCCACACAGGCCATGTGGGATGTGGAATGTCTCCAACCACAGCACTCGGAGGGTATCCCTTCTGGAGATTCTTCCTGGCAGGTGTTACGGGCAATGCCTTTGTACCAGGAATTCCAGAAGCCCTCAGACTGCATTTGTACAAGACACAGCCATGAAAGACCCCATGGAAATGAGAGATGGGCTGGGACCCCAGACTAGGATTAGTTTGTGAAGATCCATCTACCAGGCTCAAGCATCGGCCATTCCTTCCCCTGGACAGGAAGAGAACAGCTCCGAGTTTATTCCCAGTGTTCTGACCCGCTTTTCATTAGAGCAGTGGGAGAAAAAGAGTGCTCTTACCAAAAACACCTCCCAGTTCCTGCTCAGATGACTGGCCTCTGGCCCAAGAGGGCTCCCTGTTTTTCCATTTTTGTGAGACATGAAACTGGAAGAAGTTGTTGCAAGTTTAAGCAAATAATGAAAAAGGTTTGTCAGCTTTATCTTCTGACTTGGTTGAACTGGATGGACCTCAAATTAGTAAAAACATCATACCACCCTTCTACTCGGCATCTACCCCTGCCAGACATTTCAGGGGCATCTAAAAACCAGCTGATTGACCAGCCCTTCTCCTGCACACAGTTGGAATATACATCCATCAATCCCACAGATTTAGGAGAGTGCTTCCCAGCATGTCACATTATATCTCACACCCTATTTATTAATTGTTATTTTTCAGTTGCTTCTTTTAATACTTTGCTTTCTTTTAATACTTTTTTTCTTTTAAGGTTTGATCTTGTTTGGAAGAAAGTAACAGTGGGAGGATCAATCCTAACTTGAGCTTTCTGACACTTCCATAATGGTTCTGTGACATCGCCTTTTCTGCTGGAGTTCAGTTTATCTCCGAGAGTTTCCCGGGAAGTGGAGCCCTGTGAAAACACCTGTACTCCAGTTCACTTCCAAAGGCATGGACACAGCCCTGGAAACACCACCTTGAGGGAAGCAAACACTAAATGCCAAACAGTGCTGAAAAGCAAACAAGAATGCCCATTCCTGACAAGCCATCACAGCAATCCTTGTCAGGAAGCTCTCCTCAGTTTGTGACGCCAGGATTTGAAACAAGGTCTTTTGAAACCTTGTGATTACCACAATGCTTAACAAAACCAACTTGTCACTGGGAAGAGGTTACAAAGATCCACTGTTGAGGTAAATTTATAACATGCCAAAGGATCTAACCCCTTCAAGGGCTTCTGGGAGTAGCTTTTCTGGGAGAGTTATGGATGGAGCAGACTGAGTCCAGCGAGGGTCAAAAGCCAACCCAGGGCAGGACTGGACACTAAGCAGTTAAGAAAGTTGATGGTAGAAAGGCAATTGGTACCTGTGATGGCCTTGCTTCCTGGGGATCCCGAATTTGGAGTGCGGAACATCTGGGACTGGGAGGCGGGTGGGAC